>NC_141625.1:36998197-37225697 GCF_047967505.1 Dipteris shenzhenensis | reverse complement strand
CCTACTTTTAGGGCCTGAATTCCTGAAATAGGTAGCTTGTTAATGTGCTGCCTATTTCATGCATTTAGGCATCAAAAGTAGGACCTCATTTGGTCCTACATGGGGTCCTACATTTGAGGCCTACATGTATGAAATAGGCAGCGCGTTGACACGTTGCCTATTTCAGGCATTCAAGCCCTAAAAGTAAGACTCATATCTTTGGAATTACAAATCCAAATGGGATCATGTCATACATCAAATTGAATGGCAAGAGCCAATTTATATGTTTTCATGCTTATTTTATCTATTTTATAAAACTATATGCATCAAATAAGTTTGTTTATCAATTTTTGGCATACACCCCCCAAAATCAAGACCCCCATTGGAAAGAAAGGTAAGGAACATAAGTGCTTGTTCTTATGTTCGTGAGACATTTAAAAAAAGGCTTGGTATCCCAAAAATGGCAGCGCATCAATGCGTTGTCATTTTTGGGTTGCCAAGTCTCTTTCTTGTTGTCTCACGAGCATACATATGGAGGTTATTATACAATATAACTAAGAAGTAGTATTGAAGTAGTTCTACAATTTGGATGCATTAAGAGCATTCATATAGCAAGGAAAAATATAATAATTGAATACATTTTTTTTTCAATACATATTGCTAGTGAGACTACCAAAAAGAGGCTCTACCCCTCATGATGTCTCTGGATACAGAATATGAGATTGCTTGATGCTTAGATTGCAGCTGGAAACATTGCATGGGCAAAGCCACTATATGCCTCAAGTGTTGGAAATGAATGTATGGCTCAAGTGCTAGAATGTGCAAATCATGGCCAAAATCAAGACCCCTTAGAGATTTAATGAGGGCTATCCTTTTACTACTACACACGTCACCTTTAGTCGAGGGCAGAACCATTCGTCATCACAGGCATTATTCAAAGATAAGGTATTTTTGACCATTTCCAAATCGAGTTTGCCAATTCCTAATCTGATTGATTTCATTTACTGGACTTGCAATGCTTGCAAAGCCCTTGCTTAAGCTTCAATGAGCCTCTTGATTTTGGGGGTATAATGGTAAAAAATGGCTTAACACGCCCAAAATCAAGAGGCTCATTCAAGCTTAAGCAAGGGCTTTGCAGGTCTCGTTTTTGGGTGGCAAAAGCACGAAAAATGACAATGCATTAACGTGCTACCATTCTTATGCTTCCCCCCTCCAAAAATAAGACCCCCAAGCTATTCATTAGAGACACCAAAATGAGGGGAAGGATGACGTGAGGAGTAGAGGAGCTAGCCAATGAGGGGAGGGACGGCCTTGGAATTGCCAGCAACAAGCATGATGCAAGGAGGTGAGAAGGCAATGAAGCAAGGAGGTGAGGAGGTGAGGAAGCAAGGAGGTGAGGAGGCAAGAGGCAGTCTTAAAGGGCAACAAGAGGGTGGAGGTGGCCGAACGAGTAAGCAGGAAAGGGAGGGATGGAGACTGCTTGCAGGAAATGCTTGGATTAATGCTACAAATGCCATTTTTTTGTGTGCATTTTGTAGCATGAAATTTTTATGGCATATTTCTTTTTAAAAATACAACATTGTTGTGATTAATTGCACTACAAACAACTCAAGCCGTAAAGCACCATGGATTAGTACAACAATATACATCACAATGGATGCATACCCTCATATACATCACCGATGGATGCATACACTTATACTCACATCAATTTCCAATATTGTATTAGATGGACCCTTAGCATACATGTGTGCATAGAAGACCATTTCCTACATTGAGGATGGAAGGATCTAAGCATAAGGCTATTGATTTGGAGTTATCGAAAGCACAACAGAAGTATGTCAATCAGATCCTTCGAGATGAGCTTCTTGTAGAGATAAATAACATGAGTACAAAGGAGATGGACATGACCATAGAAAGCACTTCTGGATTTCATACTCTAAAGAGAAAAGTTGTTTTGAATGCAAGGCGTCAAGTAGAACTGGATCCTAACAAGAATCACCTTGTAGGGATCACAAAATGGGACACTGATGTTATGCTATGGGTAGAGAGCAACATTGGGAATGTCTTGGCTCGATTTCATGAAGCATGTGCAAGGAACCCAACATTTGCAAATGATGTTAATGAGGCAAAGATGCATTTATGGAATTCCTTCCGGGCCAAAAATAAGACAAAGGTTATAAGGTCGGATGTGAAAGTACTTTTGGAAGGGTGGAGGAAGTAGCAAAAGGAGAAGAAAGTACAAGGATTTTGAATGGAAAAATGTGAGAATTGCAAGGTAGTGACTCTCAAAAGCTACAGATCAGGGCAAGTCATATAAGTAACTTTTCCTTCATGATGTACATAACTGAAAATGAGATCCAAGTTGGTGAAAAGATAAGTTCTGACATATATGGATTCGTCTAGAAATTACGACTCACAGGTGTTCCAAGATTATTACAACATATATGCTATGCTGGAAAGAGATATAAGGGTGACATAGGGGATCATACACGAGAGGCAAGGAAGGAGGGACAAATGCAAATTCAGCATCCTGTGCTCGTTCGTGTTATTGCAGCAACTCCAGAAGAGCCCTTGTGGACTATCACACCATATTTTAACAGTGGTAGCTTGATGCACTTCATGAGAACTTTACCATGTGAGCAAGGTAGGTATAGGCATTGTGGCATGAAGTTGGGGGTTATAAACTTCATGCACCTCTTCACTTCCTTCTACTCTCGAGAGAATGAAGATGGTAACATCCCAAGTGATGTTGTACTCAAGCATAGGGAGAAGGAAAGGATTAGCGGAGGCCATAATCTCAGCAAGCTGGTTTGCACCAAAGAGAAGAGCGATATGTTATTGAAAGAAAATCTTGCGGCTCAACATGACATGAACTGATATATATCGAGGAGTTTGAAGGGGCTGATTGGGTCAGATGGGTAGGTTCCGAGGAAACATTGCACCTCCTTCATAGACACCTTTACACTTAGCTCAAAACACTCTCCAAACTGTCATAAGACACAGAGACACATATCTTTTAGAAGAGACATGATATAAAATATTCAATCACATACTAAGATGCATCGTTTCGTAAGAAACAAAGAAGAGGTTGAAAAGATATGGGAACTTTACTGGACGGGGGTAAAAACTATATAAAAAAGAAACAATCACATAGAGAGACTCATAAATTTTTGGTTTAACATCTAATATAATAAATGAAGACATAAAATGATGCTCCTTGAAGAGAGCTTCACGCTGATATAAGTTTCATCCAAATCAGACCATAGAGAAAAAAGTTATAAGCAAAAGACTAACAGGGGGTCAAATTGTCATGAAAAACACCTACTCCCTCTACTGGTGCCAATTTGAGAGAATACTACCTCCATGCTTAGACTTCATCAACAATCCAAGTCCCATAGAGGTCACCTAGGAGGGAAGAAAGAGCCCTCTTTGTGGCTTAGAAAATAGATAAACCATGTATGCACAATGAGCGACCAAATAGACAACACTTCTAAGCATTTTGGAAGAGAAAGCAATGGAAAAAGGGAAGATACACTCAAGAGAGAGAACCTGAAGTGACCTTCATTACCAATAGAGTGAGACTCCACTCTAATGCAACTCAAAATACTACAAACACAAGGGAGAAGAAGAGGTTTCATATGTACAAGAGGGAGTGGAAGCTCCAAAACTACTCATAGAGAGAGAATGAACTAGAGAGAGATGGACTCAAGAGTCTACATAAGAGAATATCTACAAGAGGGAGAAAGGCTCATGGAAGAGGCTTGAGGAGACTAGAGCTATAGCAACATGAGGCCTAATGGTAGAAGAGATGATGAACAAGGGAGAGGAGGGCTTCTTTTATAGAGATTTTATCACCCTCCTTCACCCATTTACAATTGTTGTCTGTAGATTCCTTTCCCCATCAATCACATAAGCCCGTATGTCACCATCCATGTCCTTTTTGTTGGGATATCTCAAGGTGTATGCCTCAGGCACACCTTATGTTTCTATGTGTGAGTGCTAGAGGCACAGTTAGGTGCCCACAAGCACAGTTAGGTGGTGGAAAAGCCACATAGGATGATTGAGAGAATCTAGGAGCAGATTGAGGAGATGATTGTGGAGCTCTGAGGTCATCAGTGATGTCAGTGAGCTTGTATGAGGTGCCTACTTAAGGACCTCACTCTTCTTCATTCCATAAGCAAGTATTCTGATTTTGTGTCCACTCTACTCTTTCCTTTCAGTGTTCCAACATGGTATCAGAGCCATTTGATCCCCCTTGAGCCCATTTCTGCCACATCATCATCTTCTTCCTCTTCTTCTTCTTCACCATCTCTCCCTCTTCTTCCAAAAATTTGCTTGAGCTTGTTCTCCTCCGATTCTCACCCATTTCCCACGCCCTTCCAGCTGGAGATCCCTCTTGTTGGGGCAAATTTCAGGCTGCAAGGAATTGAAGAATTTCAAGCTCTGCTGGTCGCCATTGTACGAATTTCGTCGAATCTTCTTGCTGCGTTTTATCTGTGCCTGCTCCTTCTTTCTCTAATTCCTTTTAGGGCAAGCTTCTCCATACCTAGAGCTACCTTGTGCTGAAATCTGAGCAGCAATGGCTGCATATTGAAGGAGAAAACAGAGAAAAACTAGTCGACTTTGTTGAACAAGGAGAAGGCGACCTGACGCGTTTTTTTGCCTCTTCTTCCCAGAGGTTCTACTGTGGTATACCAGCTTTCTTTTGCCTCAAAAAGCCCCCTTTCTTTTGCTTTGAAGAGTGAGCTATGAGCCCTCCAAGTTCAGCTCTCTAGTTTTGACAGTTTTGACAAGCTTTTGAAAATGATGCTACATAAAATGCTACTCTAGCATTTCTGGTCTTTTGAAGTTTTCAATAACTTCACTACAAGTGTTGCTTCAGTTTTGTTTTGACTTGCTAGACCTGGTTTTGATTGGAAAGTGTTTATTTCATCCACTTCTATGAAGCATGTAAGAAGAAGCATCATTGTTTGAAATCTAGTCACTACTATTTGCTACATCAAGTGCTCATACTTTGGAAGTCTTGCAGTTATTTTTGCCTTGTAAGAGAGATAGACACTGCCCAATATCTGGGTTAGTTACCCTCTCATGGCTACCATATATAATCTTGAGAAGTTCAATGGAAAGGGCTTCCATACATGGCAAATGAAGGTGAAATTTGCATTGATGCGGGAGAACTTATGGGGACTTGTCAAACCTACTCCTACCACTTCTTCTACGGCCTCTAATGTTGGACAATCTTCAACTCCGACACGACCGGCAAGGGATCCAGCAAGAGAAGAAAAGGCATATGGTATCATTGCTCTTGCTTTGGGTGGTGATTATATACACCATATCTCTGACTTGGAGAAATATGTGACTTACTGCATATTCACTACTCTAGCTCTATTCATTAATTTAGTTGAATTTTTACCTACTTTTCGCGATCATAAAATGAGACTAGAGAAATACTTAAAATATCTAACAAGACACCTTCTACCATGCCATTATAGAAATTTTCATTCTTTAATTTTGTGTCATTTTAATCATTTGATTCTTCTTGCTAAGAATCTACTTGTTGCTTACTATTTACCTATGTATGTGTGGGGGTTAAAGGTCACTGTGCCTTTACCCCGGTTATGTACAATACTCAAACACATATATAAATGAATGAAAAAGAAGATTAGGGTGTTCTGCACCCACCAAAACTTGTGTGGCTCTCTGTTTCTCTCTCTCCCTCTTCCGTTCTTGCTTCCGTTGTGAGCACTCTCAACTGGTCAGTTGAGAGTGCTCTCATGTATGTAGTGTCCTTCCATGTCCTTGTTGAAGATAGAAGCATGAAGAGACATATCCCTACTATATGAGTTGATGAGGGGTAGACATAGTGCTGTTGATGGGCCTACCATAGGCTTAAGTTAGCCAAATGTATGTTGGATATAAGGCCATGCATTGGTCTAGTTAAGGTATTAATTGAGTACTGAATTCAATTTGTACTATCTTAGATATATTGGCGATAATAGTACATTGCATTCACATTTTATGCAATATCAAATGACTTCATGTTCAAATAGATAAAACCTCCACATTATTATTATTCTAGCAAACATTAAATGTTAACACTAGATTGTACTTGATTGCACAAGTCTTGTTTTGGTGCTTAATTCTATAGATCCAGCCAAATTTTTAAACTATATATATAATATGTTGGCGAAAGTTTCCAAATATATTTATTTATTATATAAAACTTCGACAAATTTTCATGGACTTTATTTATAATTTTATAATCTTAAAGGCTAACCTATCTCTTTTTTTAATTTTAGTTTCAAATTGTGGTGAATATACTAAGCGTTTATTTTTATAGACGTGTATAAACCTTCACAAGCCATATAAAACTTTTGCTTATTAAAGAAACTAACACAAAAAAATCATCCCTGCAAGAAAATAGGCCCTTCCTTGGGAATCACATTTTAGAACATGGCACCGGTTAGGTAGATCTCTTTCACTTTCTACAAACATGAAAATGAAGAATAAATTTAAAAAGCTTGTCACCAATGCCTCAAACAAATCAACCATGCAGATGACGTCAACTGATGATAAGGCATTGCAAGGCTCTATGTTACCTCATCTCGGATTATTTCTTACCTTGTGAATGTCTTTCTTAATTCAGAGGATGCATCTTGAATGTGGCGATTGATACTAAGCAAGGCTGCCTTTCTAGTCTCGTTGATATAAGCATTGTGGAATGAATCTCACCCTCAAGGCTGTAATAACAACTTTGTTGATTGTGGAAAGGACTCGCAAGACATCATAGACGCACTAAATTTGATGCTTTGATCATCCAATCAAGTCTCTTTGCTAATAGACCCCTAGTTTCTTCACATCCTTAGAATGCTTCATAGTAGCAAACAACCACTGAACCATCCTCTGAGCATCCTTCAAAATAGCCCTTGCCAAAGCTTCTTTTTCCTAAGAGTCGGAGGGTTGTTGATCTTAGTTGCATCAGTTGTGTGTGTGCCAACAATCATGGAGAGGTTGTCGATTTGAGTCGCAAAGGTTTGACTCACACTAGGGATCATATTTGATTACAGAGACCTGTTGATCTATTTTTGCAACTTGTTTCTTGATCTAATGGATGGTGGGGGTGCCATTAGTTTCTAGAGTTGCTCAAAGGATTATTGATCATGTTAGTGGAGTTGCAAATCATTGTGGAGGAGTTCTGAGGAGGTTCATTGCTAGTTGGCCCACTGACGATGCAAACCTCACTGCTGCTTTCTTCATGTGTTATCACACTGGTTTGGATGCGCCACATTACCTTTACAAGTCCCACATTTGCCCAAAATCCCCGCATGGATGGTAGTAACCGAGCACTAAACTTGGAGGAGTTCTCCATCGTCTCATGATCGAGTCGAGTCCCTCATTGATACAACAAGCTGAGAAGCAATTAGAGGTAAAAAAATTGTGATGCTTGGCTTTCCAACAAAACTACTTATTATTCCGATCGTGCAAATTTTGGGATTGAGTTTTTCATCTTTCTAATGTATTTATTCAAATAGATGAGGATAGCAAGCTATAACCCAAGAGTGTGGCCTGTAATCATTACCCCATTGCTCGCCTAATGTAATCTTTGTATACAAATGAGCAAATAATTCCAAGCTTCAAGTTCCAACCCAAAGTTTCCATCCTTCCAACATATTGTTTATTGCAACCTGAAACACGTTGTATAGATCAACGAGAACAGTGACTGTAACTGAATGGTGCGACCAAGAATCAAAAAGATCAAAAAAACAAGTCTTGCATGATCTTTTTGGCACCGAATTGGCCAATGGCTTCTACTCCCTCCTAGACAAAGTTTCTGGCACACAAACATGAGGCTCTAAGCTTTTACTTCCAACAAATCATTCTTCACTATGCCTCTAATGAAAACCATTAATTTTCTGTGAAAGATTTGATTTAGAAAGAGAGATGGCTATTGATCTAGTAGCTGGTACAACACATTCTTTGGCAAGGACAAGGAACTTCACGATGTTAAACATTGTTTAGATGCCAGTCGTCATAACATTTCAAGTGGACTGTTGCCCTCTCTAGGATCGAGCAGCAATAGCCACCTTCGGCTTCGAAAGTGGTATTGCTTTTCTCTATGTTTGATGAGAGTGTGAGTATCCAAGTGATAGCCTAGTGGCTCTCACTTATTTCTATTTTCTAAGATATTGTATGGGATTTAGAGTATGAATGAAACAGATCATTGTATATACCATGTGTATGAATGATAAATACCTTGGTATGGGGTGAGAGTTATTTGTGTATGAGATATTATGGGGTTTTTAGAAAATAGGAAGAGTGAGTCATATAAAGAGGTGGGTCTCATTCCAAGTGTTCCAATAATATAAGAGAGATCACATGACAAGTGTGTGGAAAGCATGTGGAGGAGTGTGAAAGAGTGTGGAGTCAAGGAATCCTTCTAGAATTCCTATGTGGAATAAGGAGGATGTGGACATATGGAAAAGAGAGGGTCCCTATGGGCTCCATGTGGGGAGACTCTTGACTTTCTCAATATTTTAAGAGTCTTGAGCATCTTTTGATGAGACACATGGCAAGAGTAGCCAAAAAGAACATGGATGGTGACATACGGGCTTATGTGATTGATGGGGAAAGGAATCTATAGGCAATAATTGTAAATGGGTGAAGGAGGGTGACAAAATCTCTATAAAAGAAGCCCTCCTCTCCCTTGTTCAATCTCTCTTCTACCATTGAAGGCCTGATGCTGCTGTAGCTCTAGTCTCGTCAAGCCTCTTCCATGAGCTCTCTCTCTCTCTTGTATATATCCTCTTATGTAGACTCTTGAGGCCATATCTCTCTAGTTTATTCTCCTTCTATGAGTAGTCTTGGAGCTCCCGCTCCCTCTTGTATGTATGAAACCTCTTTTTCTCCCTTGCGTGTAGAGCATATGGAGTTGCATATGAGTAGAGTCTAACTTTATTGGAAATGAAGGTCACTTCAGATTACCTCCCTTGAGTCTTCTCTCCTTCAATGGCTATTTTCTTCCTTTCAAAGTCTTCAAAGTGCTTCTTGCACAGTTGTTCATTGTGCGCACATGGTCTACCCATTTCTCGAGCCACGAAGGGCATTCTTTCCTCTCTCCCAGGCAACCTCTTTGGGCTTTGGATTGTTGATAAATTCCAAGCACGAATGGAGTATTCTCCCAAGTCAGCACCAGTAGAAGGACTGTGTGGTTTTCATGATTGTTTGACCCCTTGGCAGTGTTTTGCTCATAAATTTTTGCTAGGTGGTCTGATTCAAAAAAACCTTATATCAA
Source organism: Dipteris shenzhenensis (assembly GCF_047967505.1). NCBI lineage: Eukaryota > Viridiplantae > Streptophyta > Polypodiopsida > Gleicheniales > Dipteridaceae > Dipteris > Dipteris shenzhenensis. Next base: position 37,216,423 of record NC_141625.1, on the reverse strand, counting down.
CACAAAGCTCTCTTTAAGGAGCATAATTATATACTTTCAGTTTTTGTATTATATTTTAGACTAAAAATCTATGACTCTCTATGTGTAACTATTTTTTTAAGATAGTTTTTAGCCCCTTCCCGTAAAATGCCCATAACTTTTCAACCGCTTCTCTCTTTCTTACAAAACTTATGTCAGAGTGAAGCCCATTTCAAGCACATTACTTGTGTTTTTTTGAATCTTTGATATCGTATCTTTGCTAGAAGTTATAGGCCTCTCCGTATGATGATAGTTTGCAGAGTGTTTTGAGCTACCTGTAGAGGTCTCTATGAAGGAGGTGCAATGTTTCCCCGGAACCTACCCATCTAGCCCAATTAGCCCTTTCACACTCCTAGATATATATCAATTCATGTCATGTTGAGCCATAAGATCTTATTTAAACAATGTATTGCTCTTCACTTTGGTGCATACTGGCTCGCTAAGATTATGGCCTCCGCTGATCCTTTCCTTCTCCATATGCTAGAGTACAACATCACTTGGGATGTTACCATATTCATTCTCATCTAAGCGAGGAGAGTATGGTTTGGTCTCTTGGCATGAAAGTTTTGTTTTATTTCCCCTTTCTCAATGATGATAAAGATCTCTGTCACTCAGCTCAAAAGCAGTAAGAAGTGAAGAGGTGCGTGAAGTTTATTACCCCCAACTTCATGTCACCTCTTTTGGTAGAGAAGCCAGGTACATTTGGTATTGGATTCATCCCACCTTACTAAACGGTCTCAGGTGTAATGGATTGCATGTTGTGCCTAGTATAGGCATGTGTTTTTTGATGTGATAAAGAGGATGCTTGAAAGAACTCCATTAGAAGAGATTGCAACCCATTTAAGAGAACTAGAAGATTATGAAGGTGATGCTCAAGCTATTTGCACAGTCATCATGATCATATCCTTTATGTTTACACTCTTGAATATGTTCATGAATCGACAATGCCTTCAGCAAGCACAATGATAGATTGGGGATTGTTTCATGCACTAGTAGCTTGGTGTGAAGAAGAGTTGTCTTTGGGTGGTTTTTGACTATAACAATGGAGTGATGATTCTCAATGCTTTCAACTTCTTTTGCTATGCAAATGATGGAGAGTACAATATCTTGAAGCTGTTATGTGCATTTCCAATTGTGAGAAGGGTGATTCTTGAATGCATGCATGTATACACAATGTTTTCACGGTACTAGTTGGTCACTTATTTTTGAAGATTTGGTTAAGGATCACATTGTGGAGGGTTTTCAACAAGTGGTTATGCATAATAAGTTGGTCTTGGTATACTAAGGCTCTATGGGAGCTTGTTTGGATCTTACTTGGGATATTGTTTGGATCTTGATGTTTCCTTTTTGTGTTTCTTCATGGTGAAGATACTAGTGTTTTGAGGAACCCAAGGGAAAGACCCAGAGTCTTATCTTTGGGATTTTGTTCAAGGACGTTGGCTTTCTAAATGGTCCATGAAGGATTGGGTAGAGATTTTGCCTGATTTTCTTGAAGGTGTAGCCTTGAGTTGGCATGAGACCTTGCCAGACTCCACCAAGGAGGACTAGGACCAAGTTGTGGCTGCAATAAAGTAAAGATTTGGGGTAGTGGAGTCATCAAATGCTTTGATTTTGCAGCTAGACTGGTTCTATATGTGAAGATAGTGGGAGAGAGGGAAGGAGTCTCACTTGCGGCTTTCTCACATGTACAATGGGGGAATACACACATAGGTGGAGGCTGAAAATAGTTTTCCTCTTCTTAGTTGTGAAAGCCAAAAGAACTCAAGTACAAAGAAATAGAAGAACCCTATATGTGGGTCTCAAACCAAACTCAACTAACTAAGGTGGCATACTAACTGAGCCACAAACTAGAGTAGATAAGGATAGCTATCATCCAGCTATTATTCGTGGGCGGTGTACCAACTACATCTGCAGCTAACAAGTTGGTGACATAAATGCACAACAGTCACCCTGGCATTCACGAGTGGAGCTCGATATCTCAACACTCCCCCTCGAGCTCAATCCCAATTCTTGCACACCAAGCAAGTCTCTGAACTTGTGCAGCTTCTCTGTGCCCAATGCCTTCATGAATATGTCAGCTACCTAATCCTCTGTGCTGACATAAACTAGATCAATAAGACCTAGTAAAACCTTCTCCTGCACATAGTGATAATGCACCGCCTTGGAAATTTGAAAGCCAATAGTGACAAGATACTGTCCTTCTTGTCAGACCATGCTCTAGGTGCTTGCTTCAAGCCATACAAGGCTTTCTTCAACTTGCAAACAAACTCAGGATGAATAGCATGAACATAACCTGCTGGCTACTCCATAAAGACCTCTTCTTGCAAATCACCATGCAAGAAGGCATTCTTTACATCCATCTGATGTAAAGACTGTGGGGGTTAAAGGTCACTGTGCCTTAACCCCAGTTATGTACAATACTCAAACACATATATAAATGAATGAAAAAGAAGATTAGGGTGGTTCTGCACCCACCAAAACTTGTGTGGCTCTCTGTCTCTCTCTCTCGCTCTCTCTCCCTCTTCCGTTCTTGCTTCCGTTGAGAGCACTCTCAACTGGTATCAGAGCCCGGGTGATCTAGCTGAGCGTGCGTGAATGCTTGAAGCTCAGCAGCTCTGTGGGAGGAAGGAGAAGCTCTGTGGGAAGCTTTGTGGGTGACTTTACTTACATCCGAGTGTGCAGAGACCTTGGAGGAACCTTTGGAAAAGTCACTTTGGCTTTGCGAAGTGGTTTGAAAGAAAAAGTCGTTTTTTGAGCTTTTCCCTGTTCCGGTCGATGACAGAGACTCCGTATTGACTTGTAGAGGCAACTATTGCTTGCTTTTGGTGTCCACATTACTTCAGGAGCTTGGAAACACCTTCATTCTTGAATCTGGGATCATTTCATTGGATTTCTGACTCACTGTGTCAGTTCCTGCGTTTTTTGCCCGGGTGTTGGAACTCAAGTTTGGAGCAACTATTTGCAGATCTGTCAGTTCCGGTGGACTCAGGAGGTCCTAAAACTTCTATGTTGCTCATCATTCGCACTCCGGTGGAGTTTACAGATAGCTCTATTTTCAAAAACGTTTTTCAGTCCGTGTGTTGGACCCAGTGATTGAGACCACGGTTTCCAAAACCGTCTGTCCCATTGCGTTCCGGACGCCCAAAAACCCCTACCTATTAGTTCTTGCGCGATTCGGTGGAGGATTTTCAGAGTTATAGATCTCTGTGTATTCGATTTCGTCTCTCTGTTATGCATTTTTCATTCTAAGGTTTTGAAACCTTAGATTTATGCCACATGGCAGTGGATAAGTGTTGACTTCCATTTCTCACTCATCGGCGGTTGGGATTTTGGAGTTCTGGCAGAAGAGAGATATTTGCAGATTTTCTTGCTGATTCCGATTATGCAATGGCGCCCATGTTTTGAGGCATCTCAGGTTCTATTTTCAATAGCGCTCATTACCGTGGGACTATGATTTCTTGAGCATACCTTATGCAGATCACTCTGGTTGCAGTTTGAGCAGTGTGCGCTCATTCGTGGTATGCATTGGGTTGCAGTGGATGATTTATAGGCCATTTGGATGCATTGCGGTCCTTATTGGATGCGCTGATAGGCCCAAATTGCCTTGTGGGATGCTATTTTTTATGGACGCTTTGCACATGGATGCTATTTTAAGCTGAGGGACAGCTTTGACACATTGCAGGTGATGCACTGATAGTGCTATGCTCTCTTGGATGAGACATTATTGATGCATATGCCAGTGGACAGTGTTTATGCTTGAGTCATTTGGCACTTATTGGCATTTTCTTTTGGGCCAGATTTGCTCATATGGATGCATAGTATATGCACATGAGTCAGATGCTTTGAGTTTTGAGTTTTGGTGATATTTCACTCTATTGTGGCATACACATTTGGGTGCACCTGGTATTTGGTGTGATTCTCTCTTGCAGGCACTAGCATTTGGGATTTTGCTTTATTTGCATCATGGCATCCTCTTCCATGCCTGAAAAGGAGTTTTTCAGCATTAGAAAGTTTGATGGGACAAACTTTTCTTTGTGGAAAGAACAAATAAGGGATGTGCTTATTCAAAAGAAGCAGATTAAACCCTTGGCAGGGATTGAAGCTAAGCCTGCAAATATGTCTGAGGATGATTGGAATGAGTTGGATGCATTAGCAAAGTCTACTATTAGACTTCATCTTGCAGAGTCAGTTTATTTCACAGTAGTAAATGAGCAGACTACTGAAGATTTGTGGAAGAAACTGTGTGCCACTTATGAGAAGGAAACTGCCTCTAATAAAGTTTACCTCATGAAGAGGTTGTTTGAGCTGCAGATGAAGGAAGGGGTCTCCATTGCTTCTCATTTGAATGAATTCAATATTATTTTCAGCCAGCTTCAAGCTCAGAAAATGAATTTTGATGCGGAGACTAAGGCAATATTTCTCTTATGTTCATTGCCATCCTCATGGGATACCTTCCGTACAGCTGTCAGTAACTCTGCACCTGGTGGAGTAATGAAATTTGATGATGTTGTGGGTAGCTTGTTGGCCGAGGAGATTAGACGGAAGTCTATGGATGGCAACAAGCAGGATGCAGCCTTAAATGTGCAAAGGGGCAGATCACAGTTCAGGGGGAAGTCCCAAGAAAGAGGGAAGTCTCGTAGCAAATCCAAGGCACGAAACATTGAGTGTTACCACTGTGGCAAGAAGGGCCATATGAAAAAGGATTGCTACAAGCTGAAAAGAGAGCAAAAGGATAAGAAAAAGAATGCAAATTGGGGTGCAAATCAAAAGGAAGAGAGTCCAAGGGAGGACAAAGGAAAAGTGAAGATCGAGGAGATCAATGCAGTCACACATGATAGTGACAATGATGTTCTCTTCATGTCTACTCTATCTGCAGAGTTGCTTACCACTTCAGATGATGCATATTCCCAGGATTGGATTTTGGATTCTGGTGCTTCATTCCATGTTACTCCCCATAGGGAATGGTTCTCCACTTATGATAGTGGAAAGACAGGTTGTGTGCATCTTGGAAATGACTATGCATGTGACATAGTGGGAGCAGGTGACATAAAGTTTTCTTTTGCAAATGGGTCTGCATTTGTTTTGAAACATGTGAGACATGTGCCTAAGCTGACCAAGAGTCTTATTTCAGTGGGTCAGCTAGATGATGCTGGTTTTCATACCACTTTTGGCTTTCAAAGTTGGAAAATTCAGAAGGGCTCTATGCTTTTGGCCAGGGGTGCCAAGTGTGGGACTTTGTATCCCTTACATGTATCAGGGGTATTTGATCATGTTGTTGCAATAACCGAGCAGCCAAGCACTTCTTTGTGGCATTGCAGGTTGGGGCACATGAGCCAGAATGGAATGAAACTCTTATGCCGTTTGGGTTATGTACCGCCTTTGAGTTTCTCTGATTTTGAATTTTGTGAGCACTATCTCTATGGGAAGCAGACTAAATCAGCCCATAAAAGAAGGGGAAAGAAAGAGTTTGAAATGCTTGATTTGGTGCCATGCCTACACGGTCATTAGGCGGGGCTGAATACTATGTGACATTCATTGATGATGCAACTAGGAAAGTGTGGGCTTATGCTATAGCTCAAAAGAGTGATGTGTTCCAGGTATTTCAGAAATGGCTGGCCTTGGTTGAGAATCAGTCAGGTAGAACGCTTAAATGCCTACGGACTGACAATGGTGGAGAGTATCTCTCTCATGACTTTCAGCATTTCTGTGATACTCGTGGGATTAAGAGGGAGCTTACATCCCCTCGTACTCCAGAGCAAAATCCAGTTGCAGAAAAGATGAATCGTACCATTCAAGAAAGGTTGCAATGCATGCTTTCCAATGCAAGTCTTTCTGGTGGTTTTTGGGCTGAGGCAATGAAGACTGCAGTGCATGTGATCAATAGATCACCTAGTAAGAGTTTGGATGGTGGTATTCCTGAACAGGCATGGAGTGGCAAGAAGCCCTCTTACTCTCATTTGCGTATATTTGGGTGTGAGGCATATGCACATGTGCCAAAAGAGCTTCGAAAGAAGCTAGATCCTAAGTCTAGGAAATGCATCTTTCTAGGTTATGGTGAAAGTGGAGAGATGGGCTATCGTCTCTGGGATCCAGAAGCAAAGAAGATCATACGCAGCCATGATGTGGTCTTCAATGAGAAGAAGATGCATAAGGCACCCATGAGGGATGTGGAAATGAGGAGAATCACTTTCCAGGATGTGAATCCACCTGCATATGTTGATAGGCAGCAAGCTGTCCATGCACCAAATGTGCAAGAAATGGTACAACCAAGTACTCCCACAGGTATACAATCAAGGGTAGATGATGGATCATCTATTGGTGGAAATGATGAGCCAAATGTGGCTGATATGCAAGTGGGACAGCAAGCTGAAATGCCCTTGAGAAGATCATCTAGAGTGTCTAGACCGCCTGATAGGTTTGTTCCAGGGGTAGACTATGTGATGCTTACTGATTGCGGGGAGCCTTCTTGCTATAGAGAGGCTATGATGCGTGAGGATCAACGCAAGTGGGAGTATGCTATGCAATCAGAGATGAGTTCACTTATGAAGAATAAGACTTGGGACTTGGTTTCTTTACCACATGGAAAGAAAGCATTGCCATGTAAATGGGTCTACAAAATGAAGGTCACAGGTGATGATGTGCCTAGGTACAAGGCCCGTTTGGTTGCTAAAGGGTTCAAGCAAGAGAAGGGTGTGGACTTTGATGAGATATTCTCTCCGGTTGTGAAGATGACCACACTTAGATGCATGCTTGGACTAGTGGCAGTAGAGGATATGGAGCTTATGCAAATGGATGTCAAGACAGCTTTCTTGCATGGGGATTTGCATGAGGACATCTACATGGTGCAGCCGGAAGGCTTTGAAGAAAAGGGCAAAGAGCATTTAGTTTGCAAGCTGAAAAAGAGTCTCTATGGTCTTAAGCAAGCACCTAGAGAATGGTATTAGAAGTTTGATGCTTTCATTCGGTCCCAGGGTTTTAGAAGGAGTGAAATTGATCACTGCCTCTACACTAAAAGGGCTAAGGATAGTAGCCTGATAATCCTGGCACTATATGTGGATGATATGCTATTGGCTAGCAAGAATACTTATGAGCTCGATGCATTAAAGGCCAAGTTGCATGAGGCCTTTGATATGAAGGATTTGGGATTTGCAGGTCATATTCTTGGTATGCGCATCACGCGTGATCGGAGTAGGAAACTCCTTTGGCTTTCACAAAAAGAGTATGTTACAAAAGTATTACAGCGTTTCAATATGGAGGGGGGGAAGGCAGTGAGTACTCCATTGCCTCCATATGTGAAACTGAGTCATACAGATAGTCCCAAATCAGATGAGGAGAGGGCCATGATGGCCAAGGTTCCTTATGCATCAGCAGTTGGGAGTCTTATGTATGCTATGATAGCTACTAGACCAGACATTGCATTTGCAGTGGGAGTTGTTAGCCAATATATGGCTAATCCAGGAAAGAGGCATTGGGAGGCAGTTAAGTGCATCATGAGGTACATGAAGGGTACCAAGGAGATGTGCATTTGCTTTGGTAAAGGAGACATGCGTGTACTTGGGTACACAGATTCAGACTATGCAGGGCATGTGGATAGTAGGAGATCCACTTCTGGTTATGTGTTCACCTTTGCAGGTGGTGCAGTGTCGTGGATGTCTCGTGCACAGAAGTGCATGGCTTTGTCTACCACAGAGGCTGAGTATGTTGCAGCCACAGAGGGTTGCAAGGAGGCTATATGGCTTGATCGGCTAGTGGGAGATTTGGGGATTCATACAGGTGTACCGACATTGCATAGTGATTCCATGAGTGCTATTCAGCTAGCACGGAATCCAGTCTTTCATGCAAAGACCAAACACATTGAGGTCAGGTACCATTTCATCAGGGAGGTACTTGAGGACAAGCGCATAGAGCTTGTCAAGGTTCATACGGATGATAACCCTGCAGATATGCTGACGAAGAGTCTACCTAGTCAGCGGTTTGAGTATTGTCGTGTATTGATGGGCATTGGATAGTATGCTCACTGGTTGTTCTCCCTTAAAGGCACATTGTCCTTTAAGTGGGAGGTTGTGGGGGTTAAAGGTCACTGTGCCTTAACCCCAGTTATGTACAATACTCAAACACATATATAAATGAATGAAAAAGAAGATTAGGGTGGTTCTGCACCCACCAAAACTTGTGTGGCTCTCTGTCTCTCTCTCTCGCTCTCTCTCCCTCTTCCGTTCTTGCTTTCGTTGAGAGCACTCTCAAAGACCATCCCTTTGATGCAGCCATAGCAATGACTACTCTTATAGTTGCCATCCTTGCAACCGGACTGAATGTTTCTTCATGATCAATGCCATATGTCTGTGCATACCCCTTGACAACTAATCTTGCCTTGTATCTATTCACAGAACCATCTGCATTGTGCTTGATCTTATAAACCCACTTACAGCCAATTGCATTCTTGTTTTTAGGCAAAGGTACCAATTCCCATGTAGCATTGGCTTCCAAGGCATCCATTTCTTCATCCATGGCTTTCTCCCATTTTTCATTTCCCATGGCTTGCTCAAAAGAAGTGGGTTCTGGTTCCTGTATCACTTTGACCATATAGGCATAGTGAATGGCTGTAAATCCATCATATTTTAGCCTATCCATAGGATACCTAGCTCTGCTAGACCTGCGCAAAATAGGCTCACTTCCAGGTGCTCTCAAAACATCCCTGGTCTTCCTTACTCCAGGTGTAACAATAGAAGGAATACCCAACTCATCATCAATGCTCTGTTTTGAGCCACTGGATTCACCATCCACATAAGAGTGACCTGCATTCACATCAAACATGGGCTGATCTACCTTCTCTTTTCCTTTTCGTGATACCTGCGTACCACTATTTGCATTGCTTTGAGGAGATTCTGCTGATCTTAATCTACCTATCCATGGCAAAGTATGTGAACCACTGCTAGAGGACACTGCAGGTCCACTGATATTTTGTGATTGCTGCTGTGAATTCTGTGCAGCATTACCATTTTGTGCATCTACATCAATCATCACATTTACTGGTTTATACCAGCTGCTCATCTCATCAAAAACAACATCTCTGCTCACTATAAACTTACGAGTAGAAGGGTTATAGCATCTATACCCTTTCTGCTACAGAGAATAACCAATAAAGATGCACTTCTCAACTTTTGGATCCAACTTGGACCTCAACTCATCTGGCACATGAACATAGGCAATGCAACCAAAAATTTTCAAATGAGAAATGTCTGGTTTCCTACCAGTATACATCTCCTCTGGCGTCATGCCATGTATTGCTGCAGTGGGAGTCCTGTTCATTATGTAAACTATTGTAGCAACTGCTTCAGCCCAATAATAATCTGGTAGATCTTTCTCATTTAGCATGGCCCGAGATACCTCTCCAATATGCCTGTTTTTCCTTTCTGCAAGTCCATTTTGCTGTGGGGTATGACTGCATGAATATTGCTGCTTTATGCCATGCTCCTGTAAGAACCTTGCAAACTCATTTGAGAGGTACTCTCCCCCTCCATCTGACCTTAGGCATTTTATTTGCAGGCCTGTTTCTTTTTCAACCATAGTTTTAAAAGCTTTGAAGTGCCCAAACACTTCACTTTTCTTTTTCATAAAATACACCCAAACTTTTCTACTGAAGTCATCAATAGAAGTGACAAAATAGTGACAGCCTCCAATAGATGCAGCTTTAGTAGTCCACACATCAGAGTGGATTAATTCCAATGGCTTTTTACTCTCTTGAACATGCCTAGGAAATGGTTTCCTTACCTGTTTTCCAAATTGACAAGCTTCACAAACCTTATGCATTTCTGCAACCTTGAATTTAGGCAATCCTACAACAATATTTTAGGCTTGCATTGATTTAAGTCGCTGTATATTAACATGACCAATGCATTTATGCCAGATATCAATATCTGCAACTACACCGGTCCCATGTGCAAACATTGCTGCACTCAATTCGGGCATGTCTGCATCCAACGTAAACATCCTGCCCTTCTTCTTTCCTTTTGCTATCAAGCGACTGTTATTTTTCATATCCTCAACAAAGCATCCATGAGGATTAAATCTAACCTGCAAGCCCTGCTCAACCATTTGACCAATAGAAACCAGGTTCTTGGTGATGTTCGAGACATGAAATACATCAGACAAGTATTTCTTTTTCCCATCCTGCATCGACAAAGGAATTTTACCAATCTGCACAATAGGATGTGCAGTATCATCACCAGTCTCCACAAATCCTGGTTTTTCCATTTTCCTTGCATCTTACATCCATTCTGCATGACCTATCATGTGGTTTGATGCACCTGAGTCAACATACCACACATCATTTTGTTCTTCTGCACTTGTCACAGAATCGGTCATATGCTGCGCCATAAATAGATGCTCATTTCTGTCATCACCCTGTCTACTAGAAGATGCATAATTGCCTTGCTGCAATTTTCCATTCATAATGTCATTCTGCTTTTTGTAGCAGTCCTTAGCCATATGACCCATTTTACCACAGTAGTAGCATTCAACATTGTTGTTTGCATTTTGGCCTCTCTGCCATGCACCACGGCCTCTTTGGCTCCCCCTGCCTCTAGAGTTACCACGTCCTCCTCCATAGGACTGGTTTTCTTGAGTTTGCTGCATATTCTGATTTCTACCATGGCCTGCAGATCGGCCTCCTCTACCTCTGCCTCTACCTCTTCCAGCATTTGAGTAGAAGACAGTTTCTTTTGAAGTTCCTCTTGAAGAAGATGCACCCCCATTTCTCTGCTCTTCAGAAATTAGAAGAGCAAACAACTCTTCAAAATCAGGAAATTTTTCACGGACAGCAATGGATGTCCGGGACTGTGCATAATCCTTTCCTAGACCATTCAAGGTCACAGAAACTAGATCATCATCTTCCATTGGCGACCCAATGGAAGCAAGTGCATCTGCAATTTTCTTCACCTTCATGTGGTAGTCATTAATGCTCAAATTTTCTCTTTGCACATTGTGCAACTCCTGTTTGAGCTACATTTTCCTGGCTTGCGTATTTGTGCTGTACATTTTGGCCAAAGTATTCCATGCCTCCTTTGGCGTACTTGCATCCTAAATATGCACAATCATAGAATCCAAAATACTGATAGGCAGCCAGTACATAACTTTTCTAGCTCTCTCATGCCATCCTTTAAATGCTTGCATTTCCTGTTGATTGGGAACATTACGAAGAACTGGTTCTTCTTCATTTCCTGTAATGAACTCCCAATAGCCTTTTCCCATAAGGAAATTCGTCATTGTAAACTTCCATGCCTGGAAGTTGTTCTTGTCAAGCTTTTCTATGACAATTTGTGAAAGAGAATCAGACGCCATTACAAAACACTGCAAAATATTCTCACTGCGAAAAACACAGCTTTTGCCTCACATAAGCAAATCTGCAAAACTGACGAAAGTGGTATTTGACCACACAGTCACTTCCTAGTGACGATTTTGCATCAACAGGCAACAAGCATGATTCTGCAACTCCCAATATCTCTGCACACAGGCATACGATGCAATTTCTACGGCAACTTTTCACCGACCAGCCGAGCAGTGGTCGCACAGCAAAAACAGGGCCTTTTTTGAGTGCCTGTGAAGTACTTCTGCCTTCAAAACGGGCCCTGAAATGGCCTCAAATCAAAAAAATAAAGTCACCCGGGGCTTTGCCTTTACTCGCAGCATATACTGCCCTCTCGGCACACCGCGAAGGGTGTCTCAATTTGAGATAGTGCACTCTTGCACTTTTGGCTGTGCTACCTACAGAGATTTGCTCCCAAACTCGAAACAGGAAAGCAACACTGGTCCTCTTACCAGGACACCGCGAACTTGGTTTGCTTTCTTGAGCTCCTTACCACGAACAAGGCTCTGATACCATGTGAAGATAGTGGGAGAGAGGGAAGGAGTCTCACTTGCGGCCTTCTCACATGCACAATGGGGGAATACACACACAGGTGGAGGCTGAAAATAGTTTTCCTCTTCTTAGTTATGAAAGCCAAAAGAACTCAAGTATAAAGAAATAGAAGAACCCTATATGTGGGTCTCAAACCAAACTCAACTAACTAAGGTGGCATACTAACTGAGCCACGAACTAGAGTAGATAAGGATAGCTGTCATCCAGCTATTATTCATGGGCGGTGTACCAACCGCATCTGCAGCTAACAAGTCAGTGACATAAATGCACAATGGTCACCCTGGCATATCACGAGTGGAGCTCGATATCTCATTACTATAAAGGAGAGGGTGAGATGGTCTCTGCTTTGGCAATCCGATATGAAAATTTATGGACAAAGTATGAAAGGTCAGCTTTGCAAGCTATGGCATTTGCATCATCGGCCCCTTAAAGTCTCTCAAGGATGAAGCACTTAAAGATGAGCAAATTTGAGATGGCTTTGGAGCCTCGTCTTTGCTCAAAAGTAATGAGTAAAGATCCAATGACATATAAGGAGGCACTTCGCATTGCGACCAAGAAAGAATCTTCTCTATAGATTGAATCCTCTTTTGTGCCTTCAATAGCTTCAACTTCTAAGGTGGAGATAATGGGCACTCCTCAGGTATCAAAGTCGTTTGAGTTAGATCATAATTTCTCCCAATTGATGGCAGATTTTGCTAATTTGAAATTGCATTTGGTTAATGCATGACAACCTAGAGCACCCAAGAGTGAGGATAGGCCTTAAGATAAGAGTGGGGTCACTTGTTATGAATGTAATGAAAAAGGTCACTATCACCCTGAGTGTCCTAGATTGAGAAAGAAAGAAGAAAAATAAGTATCCTTGATAGAACCTTCTTCAGGGGATGAGAAAAGAGAGGTAATGATGTCTAAACAGGTGCATGGTAAAGCAAAAGAAGAAGAACAAAGCAAGGAAGAAGTAGATGAGGAACATTGGGAAGAGGAACACCGTAGTAAGAAAACGAAGGCATCTAGAAGGAGAATTACCCCGTCAAAATTTCCTTTAGGACAAGGCATTGGAAGCTATGACTTATTGTTCGACCTTAAAGAAAGAGAAGCTCATATCACCTTTGGTCAATTACTTGCTTTGTCTCCAAAACTATGGAAATAATGGGGAAAGGTAGCAAGCACAAGAGTGTCAAAGAAGAAAAAGAAGAAAAGTGCCATTCATATTGTTCAAAAGGTAGATATAGATGTTAGTGATGATGTACCTGTGGTTAATGTGATCATTGATGGTCAAGTGATTTCTAATGTTTACATTGATGGAGGTGCATCAATTAATAAATACCATGATAGATGATGATTTAAAATACTCTACTACTATCTCTCCTTATCACATTAAATTGGTTGACAACACTAGGGTAAAGACTTTGGGAGTTGTGAAGAATCTAGAAGTGGATGTATGTGGAATTTCTGTGTTGACTACTTTTTAGGTGATCCCTATCGAGCCAGATGCACGTGCCTATCCATTGATTATGGAAAGGCCTTGGCTATGCAAGGTGAAGGCTATTCAAAAGTGGGATACTGGAGAATTGATTTTGCAGGGAAATGATAAGAAGGTGTGCTACAAAATTAGAAGCCACAAAAAGGAAGTTGTCAACGACGAGGAAAAGGCATAGGAATAGGCACGTGGCAGAAGTTTTATGGGCTTACAGAACCACACACAAGCTAGCTATTGGGTTTACACCATTCCAACTAGTGTATGGGATAGAAGTCATTTTGCCCATTGAATTGGAGATACATAGTCTTTCCACTGCTGTTGCAAGAATAGAAGGACAGGAGGATGCCTATGCTCAATGCTTGGTATAGCTAGAAACCTTGGATGAATGCAGACTACAAGCATTACAAAATTTGCAAGCTTTTCAAAAAAGACGCAAGGCCCGTTTTGACACCAAATTATGCAAGAAGAAGAATATTGCGAAAGGAGATTTGGTCGTGAGATTTGATAGCCATTTGGACAAGCGGCTAGACAAAAAGTTTATCGGCCGATGGGAGGGAACATATCAAGTCAAAAAGAAGTTCACAAATGGTACCTACTAGCTTGAGGATATTCATGGCATGGTGATACCCGAATGCACCAATGAGTATCGCCTTAAATCCTTCCATGCTCGACCACCTTGAGGGCCAGCAAACCCTCTCTATTACTAGAGAGGATCTACTGGGGGAGGAAAGATGTAAAATGTTTTATTGGGAATAGGTATTGCTTTTCTCTATGTTTGATGAGAGTGTCAGTATCAAGTGATAGCCTAGTGGCTCTCACTTATTTCTATTTTTTAAGATATTGTATGGGATTGAGAGGATGAGTGGAATGGATCATTGTAAATATCATGTGTATGAATGATAAATACCTTGGTATGGGGTGAGAGTTATTTGTGTATGGGATATTATGGGGTTTTTAGAAAATAGGAAGAGTGAGTCATATAAAGAGGCAGGTCTCACGTCCATGTGTTCCAATAATATAAGAGAGATCACATGCCAAGCATGTGGAAAGCATGTGGAGGAGTGTGGAAGAGTATGGAGTTAAGGAATTCTTCTAGAATTCCTATGTGGAATAAGGCGGATGTGGACATCTGGAAAAGAGAGGGTCCCTATGGGCACCATGTGGGGAGACTCTTGACTTTCTCAATATTTTAAGAGTCTTGAGCATCTTTTGATGAAACACATGGCAAGAGTAGCCAAAGAAGACATGGATGGTGACATACGAGCTTATGTGATTGATGGGGAAAGGAATCTACAGGCAGTAATTGTAAATGGGTGAAGGAGGGTGACAAAATCTCTATAAAAGAAGCCCTCCTCTCCCTTGTTCAATCTCTCTTCTACCATTGAAGGCCTGATGCTGCTGTAGCTCTAGTCTCGTCAAGCCTCTTCCATGAGCTCTCTCTCTCTCTTGTAGATATCCTCTTATGTAGACTCTTGACTCCATATCTCTCTAGTTTATTCTCTTTCTATGAGTACTCTTGGAGCTCTCACTCCCTCTTTTATGTCTAAAACCTCTTTTCTCCTTTGTGTGTATAGCATATGGAGTTGCATTTGAGTAGAGTCTCACTCTATTGGAAATGAAGGTCACTTTAGATTACCTCCCTTGAGTCTTCTCGAGCCTTCCATTGTTCTTTTCTTCCTTTCAAAGTCTTCAAACTGCTTACGTGGTCGCTCATTGTGCGCACATGGTCCACCCGTTTCTCAAGCCACAAAGGGCATTCTTTCCTCTCTCCTAGTAGCCTCTATGGGCTTTGGATCGTTGATAAATTCTAAGCATGGAGGGAGTATTCTCCCAAATCAGCACCAGTAGAAGGAGTGTGTGGTTTTCATGATTGTTTGACCCCCTCGCAATGTTTTGCTCATTACTTTTTGCTCAGTGGTCCGATTATGAAAATCATATCAGCACAAAGCTCTCTTCAAGGAGCATAATTGTATATTGTCAATTTTTGTATTAAATGTCAAACTGAAAATCAATGACTCTTTGTGTGTGATTGTTTTTTTTTCAGACAATTTTTACCCCCTTCTAGTAAAATGCCCATAACTTGTCAATCGCTTCTCTCTTTCTTACGAAACTTATATGAAAGAGAAGCCCATTTCAAGGCACATTACTACATGTGTTTGAGTCTTTAATATCATGTATTTGCTACAAGTTATAGTCCTCTCCGTTTGATGATAGTTTGCAAAGTGTTTTGAGCTACCTGTAGAGGTCTCTATGAAGGAGGTGCAATGTCTCCCTGAAACCTATCGATGTAACCCAATCAGCCCCTTCAAACTCCTAATTTGAGCCACAAGATCTTCTTTCAACAACATATTGCTCTTCTCTTTGGTGCAAACCGGCTCACTAAGATTATGGCCTCTACTAATCCTTTCCTTCTCCTTATGCTAGAGTACAACATCACTTGGGATACTACCATATTCATTCTCAATTAAGGGAGGAGAGTATGGTGTGGTCTCTTGGCATGAAAGTTTTGTTTTATTTCCCCTTTCCCAGATATAAAGATCTCTATCACTCAGCTCAAAAGCAGTATGAACTGAAGAGGTG
This sequence comes from Dipteris shenzhenensis, assembly GCF_047967505.1. Taxonomy (NCBI): domain Eukaryota; kingdom Viridiplantae; phylum Streptophyta; class Polypodiopsida; order Gleicheniales; family Dipteridaceae; genus Dipteris; species Dipteris shenzhenensis. Next base: position 37,200,431 of record NC_141625.1, on the reverse strand, counting down.
CGTGAAGTTTATTACCCCCAACTTTATGTCATAGTACGCAATTAGACACTGCCAAATTTGAAAGTTTCTTCAACTGGTACTACTTGACCTTTGCAATGGCAATACACACCCCAGCTATTGAGGAGTTCACTAGGGAAGGATTTCACACCTAGTCTACATAAATGAGGTATCTTTGATGCATCAAAAGCTTTGGAAGACTGTAAAAGAAGGCATACCCACTACACAAAATGATGCATGGAAGGAAAAAGACAAAGTAGCAGGACTATCACTCATTGGTTTGCACTTGGGTCCAAACATAATTTATCATATAGACTCCAAGGATCATGCCAAAGATGCATGGGATGAGTTGAACACAGTGTTTGGTGCAAAAGCCAAAAACCAAGAAATTCATCTTGAGATTGAATTCTATGGTTTGCACATGAGCTTCAATCAATCCATGGCACAATTTGTCAACAAAATCAAAAGCATTATGACCCAACTAAAAGGCATAAATGCAAAATTAGGGGAAAAAGATGCACTTGCAATCCTCCTTAAAAGCATGCCTACAAAGAACAATGCACTGACAACCACTTTGAAGAATCTCCCAGATCCAAAGTTTGAGGAATGTGTACCCTCTCTTCTTGAAAAAGAAAGAGAGTTGAAGGAATCAACATTGACATTGACATCTACATCAACATGCAATAGCAATAATGAAGAACAAGCATTGTTCAATAAAATGCAATGTTACCATTGTGGAAGAATGGGTCACTATCAAAGTGACTACAGACTGAAGAACAAACCAAAGTGTCACCATTGCAAGAAGTTGGGACACAAGGAAGAAGATTGTAGACTGAAGCAACAGGTCAATTACATGGAGTCATCATCAAGCCATGAGCAAAATGACAAGAACAACATGTATTGAGAAGCAAAAGCCTTGCCACCTTTATCCCACACCTTTGTAAATCAAACCTGACCACCTGAGATAGCTATGAAAGCACCCAGGGGAGGATTTAATCTTGTAATATGCACATTTGACCACCTTAAGTAGCAATGTATGCATTAAGGGGAGGTGATGGATTTGTAACTCACATCTGACCACCTTGCAGTAGCCAAAGGATCATGGCATCAAGGGGAGGTGTTGAGATATGGTGCCATGAGCACATAATTAGAGGCTAAGGTATGGTATAGGAAATAATTAAAGTAGCCACCCTAGGATGTGGACTACATGATGTGGAGATGTGGATCAAGGATATCCACAAGGAGAAATGTGGATGAGAGGATCCCCCATGTGTTGACTATCCTAAGGGCTCTCTCTATATAAGAAGCCTATCATGTATTGTTGATTATGCACATTACAATCGATTGAGTGTTTGCTACCCTATGTCTCTCTTGTGGTGCTTTGATCCTCCTTGATCCCTCACTTTGACAGGGTTCTTCTCCTCAAACTTCATTCGTGGTGGGTACGAATAGCATTGCCAATACGAACCTGATATGACTCACAAAAAATTTTAGTTAAGTGGTCAGCAAAAGAGGAAATAACAACCCCTAAAATGAAAGAGGACAATGAAGAAGAAGAGAGCAGGAAGTGAAAGGGGAAAGTCAAGGACGATGTAGATATTATGAGAAAGGCTAGGAAATTTTTGATCAAGATAGATGGATAAAAATTAATTGAGTTGTGGCAATGGGAGGCAACTAAAAACAATAGATGGTAGTGACACTAATCTGAACATAAACAATTAAGGGAAAAAAAGATCACTTCCAACACTTGCTTAAGCCAAAGATGCTTGGCTCCTGATATTCCTCTTCCTCCTCTAATGTGCTCTTCAAGCTAGGTGCCTCTAAGATTCAACTTACTGCCCCATGATTCAAGTCACCCATGTTAGCATCATGATCTAGATCTAGTCCCCTTATAACTTAATGCATCCTAGTGTCCCCTAAAATTTGCATTTCCTATGTACCTTTTTCATCCTTGAAGTTTTCTAGCAATGCATCTACCTCTAAAAGGCTTTGTACAAGTAGGGTTTTAACATTTTGCGAGTTTATTTTTTGTGAGTTTTGTGAGTTTTTTAATTAAATACAACCACAAACAACATAGCTAGTGGCTAGCTATGTTTAATTAGTTGTACAACAAGCAGATAATAATTATTGTGCATATCATGTATAATCGTTTGCTTGATTCTTATATGCCTGATGCCAATCTTCTTTGACTCACAGGAGCCCAGGTCAGTGCAATGCACATACCACTTCTACATTTCAGACGATAGGGAGCATGACACCTTATTTGTGCAACATGCTTCTCTACTGCATTAGGAATGGCTAAAAAAGGAAAATCAACATGCAAAAAATATAAAACAACATTGGGTGTGGTCAGATGGTGTTGCCTCTCAATTTAAATCAACCTGTGGATTCTACTTTGTCTCAAGGTTCAAATCCCTATCTGATCTAGACATGATGTGGAATTTCTTTGGGTCTAGCCATGGCAAGGGTGAACATGATGGATGTGGTGTTGTTATTAAGCAAGCTCTGTTGAAACACCAATTAGCATGCCCTCAAGAAAACCTCAATGATGCTCATGATGATGTAACATGGCTTATAGCCAACCTCTCCATAGGCACACATTCAACATACAGTAAACAAAGCCTTAAGAATAGTGTGGTATGCAAAGTGTTCCATGTAGTGAAAGTGGATGAAGTGCAAAGGAGAAGCTGGCATGATTGCAAGAAAATTAAACAAGTTCATGGTTTGTAGAGCATATGGGGATTTTCAAATAACAAACTGATTGAAACAAGAAAACTTTCTTGTTTTTGCAGTGCATGCATCATAGGGGATCATGATGATTGTGAGACCATCACCACAATAATAAATGTGATGGTCAAAAGCTCCACTGACTACAATAATACATAAAAACAACTCTCCCTTCATAGTATTAATCCCTCTTTTTGGCATTTTGGTGAGGGTGCTCGAAAGGCTTCAAGCAAGCAGACAACATGAAATCATCTCTTTTGGCAAAAGAGACGTAGTGTCTCCCTAGCTCTACACATGCACGAGCCATGTTGCATGTGCTTGCAAATGCGTGAATGAGCGTGTCCCCCTCCCTCATGAAGGTGTGCAAGAGCAACCTAAAAGGAAGAAATGCTTTTTTAAAAACCATTAATGTCTTTGGTTGCATCAAACATGAGGCGCCAAAACTGGTCGCAATCACCTACTCAAGTGTAGTTGTCACTTCACACCACCCCGTAAAAATCTTGCGCCCATCGCTTGTGACTTTAAAGCTCTTGAATGGAGACTTCCTTACCTAGTTGCAGTCAGCCATGAAAATCACCTCTTCAATTTTGATCTTTGCTAATCTCCTATTGTAGTACTTGGGCATAGGTTGGGCACTTTGCTTCCTTGGTGCTCGAGCATGACTCAAACCAACCAGTTGATCTATCACCAACAACACACAACATGGTAAGTATTATTGTGCATTCTTCAAATAGCTCTCATCCTTAAATGGTTTTATTTACCTTCTCCTCGGGGTCATCCCTCACATATCCACAATTGATGAACACCATCATGGTGCGATATAGTATGAATCTATTGACCATTGCCCGTGCTGCACATAATACATATGGTCTAGCAAGCATGTCGTAATCAACCACCCCCCATCTCCTACCACTTGGAATGCCATGGATGGAATAGGATCCACAAGAATGACATTTAGGGTGTTCTAGTCTAGAATTTCCATTCCAATGACATGCTCAACCAGTGTTGACGTGGGAAAGTTTGCCCACATCATGCTTGCTGTTGCCTTGCTAGGTGAACCACCTATTGTGATAGTTGGAGGCGTAACTAACTTTAAAAAAATTCTAAGTTTTACAAAAGACCTACATAAATAGATCACGGTATCAATACTCAAATTTAAAGAAGTTATGAAAAACTAGCTCTACGTCCAGGCTCAACTAATGGATACATGTGCCACTTTCCCTCGGCCAAGAGCATGTTCACATCTATCAAGTCATCTTTAATGACTCAATGGTACACCTCCATCTCTACCTTTGTAGCAAGTTGAAAACCAGAATGTCATTAAAACAACTTGCATTGGCCGACCAACCTTGCTTGCAAGAGAGGGTAATGTTGTTTCATGCTCACTTACCCATTCCTAGATCCATATTCTCATCATCATCTCCACCCTCCTGCATGTTTGTGTCACCTCCCCCACCTATCCTTCACCATTAGGGCCACCTTCAAACTCCAAAGTCCTTGCTACCTTTGAAGTTCCCTCATCATGTCTTGCCTTAGTGCATTTCTCCCTCTTTGTGGTGGAATCAATATCCTTTGTCTTCTTTTTTTGCAAATCCATCCAAGCCACAAACTCTAGGCTTGCACAAAGACGAGGGTGAGGTCCATTGCATGGCTTCATATATAAATGGCACATACATGCATTAATTGAGTTAAAACAAGACAAACATACCTTCGTGCAGCTTCTGTTTGGTGCAAGGGGCCCTCTTCCCCAAGTACTCTAGCCACCATGGGAATCTCTTCACCTCCCAATCTGTCAAGCCACCAGGGCACTTCTAGAACAAGTTAGGAAACATGGAGAAGGGCCATTCCTTCACTAATCAATCGTTGCACTCATGTGGCAGTTCCTTGAGCTTACCCTCATCAACAAGCAAGTGGAACCACCTATAAGCAATACACACAATTTGGAAACCAGCACTTACCTCATGCATGGAGAGGAAACTTGCATGTAACATTACCTATACACCAGGCCATGCACTGACATAGGCATATGTGGTTGCCTGTCACTAGGTGTCAAGCTCTTCATGTCCACTGCTATTTCTAAGAATGTGTCCTAGACGTGTAGCTGACGGTGGCTTGCTCTAAAATACTTCATTGCATCTCCTGAAAATCTGTACGATGAGTGCATCAATGTTTGGATCAACATGCTCTATCAACTCACATGCTAGGTCCACCATGGCCCAATAAGTCTCTAACAATGTTTCGTCTCCATTCCTTGTTGTCTCTTGGCATGCCAAGCTTTGCTTGCAATGATACATCGACGAACAACACATGCAACACCTTTTTTCTTACCATTAAACAAACCATTATTCATATTGCACCATAGAAACATTTATAAATATGATTGTGAGTTCCATTGCATGGCCACATAGAACACATTTGAGAATAGGAGACTCCAATATAGTATACTTCTCTAGAGTTATCTTCACTGAGCCCAACATGCTGAGCTTGTCTTCATTCATGATTTTTCCTTTCAAGTCCCAATTTATGGCAAACAACACACTAAAGAAACCCTCCCCATTAGCAGGATTGGTGGTGGACTGCATCTTGTATCCTTTTGCCTTGACCTTATCCTCTGCACTCTGCAGTGCTTTATCTTTCATCTTCTCATGGTCCTCTAGCACAAGGGATGGGGTTTCCACTTTGTCCATCTCCTCTTTGAACTTAGGTTGGTACTTCTCTTGCACGAGCCACCCGCAAGTGTATGAGATAACATGTGGCAAAGGATTGCAATGCAAGGAATGAATAACTATAAAGCACTTACCCTAAAACCAAATTGTGCAAGAACAGCCATTGGCAAGTTGTACAAAGACTTGATATGCCCACTCCTCTCCCTTGCAAGCATGGCCTTCACTAGTATTTTGTCCTTGTAGGTGACATAGTACATGAGTGTGTCTCTATTTGCACTGTCGAACTTTTGCATCATGAAGATATCATGTGCTATTGTGTGAGGGACATGTAGATGAGCAAGCCTGCACATAGAAATGCAATGGGTGAGATTATTGTTCGCAGTATACTAGCACAATCAAGTGGTATGATACCTATTTATCTCAACAAGGGCAAGCAACACCTCTCCCTCCTGCACGCACTCGATCTGCAAGAACTTGTAGCACACTCTAATGTGCTGCTGTGGGGCCGCTATGGGTAGTTTGAATATACTATAAGGAAAATATAAGTTGTAAGTGCCCAATGGTGGGAAGGATGAACACACAGCAACAAAGAAAAGTCAAATACACAACATGCAAGAAAAGGTATTTTGTTGATCTGTCCTAGCCAGAGGCCTTCAACCTATGGCCACCATCCCAAACCAAGAACTTTTTGCCCTTTAGGTGCACCCAATCTGGTTTTGAATCAAAGTCAATCAAAGTCATTCTCAAATTCTTTGTACCAAGTCCTACAACGGCCTATTGCGATGGACCAGTACTCTCTGGTTCCTTTCCTTTACTTTGAACATAGGTTTGCATGTCAATGTTAGATATCAAATAGGTATCATGGACATCTTCCTCTTGCATTACGGCCAAGGAAGAAATCTGTGAAGTAGGCACTTCTTTTGAAGGGACCTCCGAGTGGTTGATTCCTATGTCCTATTGTGAGGTGTCTTTTGATCTGCACTATGATCACAAAGGGTATTGAGAGCCTTGACTAGGTCCTCGAATATTTGTAACAATCTCATCATGCTCTCCCTAAAAAACATCCTCTTAATCAACAACCATGTCTGAATTGGCTATTCCACAACTATAATTGATGTTTTTCCTTCTAGCAGACCTTGTGAATACCAATACCATTATTCCAGTTCATGTGGAAAGGCAACACAAGTTCATGAGGACTAAAACTACACTTTCAAAATCCAATCAAGAAATATATTTAAAAAATTGAAATCCAGATTTGTTTGCCTATTTTATGACTGGATGTGTTAGCATATAAATGGAAACAATCTATGTACCAAATACAATGTATTACTATGTGATGAGCAAGGGCTTGACCATACCCTTTGACTATATGTAGCACTACACATAGTTGAAGGAGCAACATTATATTTGTAGGAACTTAAGAAATAGGTTAAAATCTTGTAAAATTTTTAGTAACAAAGAGGCCCTTGTGGATTAAATCATGACAATCTTACAAAGGAGAACCAAGCTATTCTAGGCTGCCTAATCTAGACTAAGAACAATCATGTGAACAAGAGGCCAATCTACTTGTGCAACCCTATCTCTAATGCAAAGCTTCTCCAGTCCACAAAGATAGCCAATGAAGAGAGAGGGAAAATCTTGCTAATAAGAGTACACGATGGCAAATGGTGGCTAGCTCAGAAGCAAGAGAAGGTTAGTAGTGCAACCCCCTATAACATTGGGAACCTTCATAAGTATTCACAAAGTTGATGTGAAGTGAGGTAAGGCAAGAGATCCCTTGACCCCTATTCTTCTATGTGCGGTCCTGCACACAGTTGTGGAACCTTATGTAAAGGTTTACAACCACATTAACTAGCATGTTTCCCTTCCTTTCCAGTTTTTCTATTGAGTTTATAGTCCTAAGGTTTTGAGAGGATTATGTCTTAGAGAGAAATAGGGAGATTCTCCGAGAGATTGTTGTTGTGAGAAGCCTTTTGTGTGAGTTTTTTATGTTGCGAGAGAGAGAAAGAGAGAGAGAGAGAGAGAGAGAGAGAGAGAGAGAGAGAGAGAGAGAGAGAGGAGAGAGAGAGAGAGAGAGAGAGAGAGAGAGAGAGTCTTTTGAGTGAGAGTCTCAAAAGAAACATTTCTGATTGAGGCAAGTTTCTCAGCTTAAACACGGATTTGAAGCATGAACTTGATCACAAGCAACTCGCAAGCCTACATGACCTAAGCGAGTAAATCTTTGCACCAATCACTCCAATAGCTACCAACCTCACTACTACCAACAACAACCTCTACACAGCCCTACATCTAGCGACCATGAATAGCCAGCTCAAGCTATGACCTTCTACAAGCAAGGTCGACATGAATAGCCAGCTCAAGCAACAGGAAAAAGGCAATCCATGCAACAAAGCAGCAAGCAAACACGACCCGGTGAGAAAAGCCTGAATGACATCTCCAACATGCTACATCAACAAAGCATGCTGCAAGCTCCAACCAACTCCATGAGCTCTAATGCTCAACCATGTCTTCAACAAATGGCAGATCGTATGTGTGAAGTCATAGCAATGGACGTGGTGGTTGGGGTGGATGAGAGGCTACATGGATTGACTGTAAAGCAAAGGGGAGAGTCGGGGATAAGGGAAGGTGTCAAGACTAAGTAGGTGGCAAGATCCTATGCAAAAACGGTATCCAATAAATTCTCTAGAGGGTTTTAATAGTTGTCCAATGAGGATTCATAGAGTATCTTTGGGCAGATGTGGCCAGATGTGAGGCTGAACCATCTAAGCAAGGTCAATGAGAAATGAGGTGGAAACATCATACAATGTGCAAGTTGGCTTTTGAGTCCATCAAACTCAAGGTCAAGAAGTTGTCTAATGGAGGCATATACTTCTTTTTTACTAGCAAAAATTTTGAGATTAGGGAGCTTATTAGCTATGAGGGTGATATTCTTGAGGGCTATTTGGTTAGATTCATGGGTAAAGGTTTTTTCTTGCTGCGGTGCATCTCAGAGGAGGTGCGGATTGTTATTGTTGGAAGTTTCTTTCTGTCTGACGGTGATGCAACTTTGGTTATCCTTTGGAGCTTTGTTTTTAGGGTGGATGTATTTCTATTTCAAGATTACCCAGTGTGGGTGGAGTTACCAGGCATGCTTGTATGGATTGGGAAATGTGTGGATATCATTGCTCTTGCCCTATGCAAAGTTTTGATGGTTCCCCAATATGCTAAGAAGGATGTTGGCCCTAAGAGGGCATGGATCCTATGGGATTGGTGGAGCCAGGCAATCCCAAATTTTGTCGAGGTTCAGTTCTTGGAGGAAGTCGAAGTTCCTCAAAAATTGCTTTTCGGGTCTTTCTCGGATGCATGTTATCTTTGCTAGAAGATAGGTCATCTTTGCTAGAAGATAGGTCACTACATGAGCTCATGCCCCACAAAATTGGTACAACGAGAGGGTAGTCAAGCAGGATAAGCAAAGGATCAGAGCAAGCATGCGAAGGATTCAAAAAGTTTGAAGGTTCAAGAGGACTATAACAAGGATGTCAATGTTTAGTGTGGGAGTACCAGTAGTTTCTGTAACAAAGGTCATGCCAAGATTTTGGGAGCTGTTGAGCTCAACCATGATGCATGTCAGGTAGGTCAGAAAGCTACTAGGGTCCCATCTCCACATGATGAGGAACTGTATGTGAAGGTCCCACCCACCTCAATGGGCAAATCTGATAAGGAAAAGGGGCTTGTTGAAGAGATTGATTGGAAAATGACCTGTAGGAGAGGGAAGTTGAATAAGGATGGTTTGGAGAATGCTACTTATGTTGATCGATGGGTGCCTTAGCAAGATCATATTAATCTCTCAATGGCTAAACAAGGCAAATTGGGTAGAGATTTTTAGAAGTTGTGAGCCGAGAGGATGGAACTGAGGAGGAGTTGCCAGATGCTAACCATAAGAAGCACCTCTTGGAGGAAAGGGCTTCAAATATTTAACTGTAGGGCTTGTCTGGGCATGGCAAATTGAGCTACAAAGGGATGTCAAAGAGCATTAAAACATGGCTAGGGCGACGGGTGGGGGGACAAGATGCCTACATAGTTTTGTCTCAACAATAGGAAGGGACAAAGTAAGTTGGATGTAGAGTTGATTTCGTGAAATATTAGAGGTGGTTATGATAAAATAAAGTGAAAAGGATGCATTAGGAGGTCAAATGGGGTTAAAGTGAGGGCATCTGGCTAGCTGCCTCTCAAGCTAGTTACGATGTATTTGTAAATTCTCCATGTAGGGGTAAAGGAGGAGTGGTAGTGCTGGTCAAAAGTTTTGTTCAAAGGCAAGGAGTTATTCCATGACTTGGAAGGGCATGTCTTGGTTGTTTCAGTCTTGGTTTCCACCTTTAAGTTTAATGTGGCTTGTCTTTATGACCCTAATGATACTCAAGTACAAGGTGAGTGCTAGAAGGGCTTGAATGAGCACATTGTTGAGGGTAATTAAGAGTTGGGGGGGGTGATTGGAACATGAGTGAATGTTGTGAGTATCGCTCTCATTTGGGTAAGGGCTAGGGGCTATTGAGTCTGCCTATTGGGAGGACTTGCATCTTGGTAAAGGTCTATTGGGTTGTGTTGAAATATATGCAAAGGTACTAGGGGGTTTTGCTTGGTACAATAAGCTAAGGGAAAGACTGTAGGGTCAGTAGGCTTGATAAATTCTATGTGTCTAAAGAAGGATGGTGGATGAGAGCTCCCATGGCTGGTAGGGTGTTGCATGAGTCTAGTTTATTAGATCGATACCCTGTGTATTGGCATTTCTCAGTCCCAAGTGAGATACTAGGTAAATCTCTTGATGTGCCATATAAATTTAAGAAATAACTATTGAAGAGGAAGGGATTGAGTGAGGAGGTAGCCAAGGTATGGAGAGAGACAACTAGAGAGGAGTTTGATCCTTGTATCAAGTAGGATAAAGCCATTCAGGTTGTTCTACTGATGGAGTCTAAGCTGCACCAGGAAAAAATTCAAATGAGTGTTTGGTGTATCGTAGGTGTTGTTTAAGAAAGGCCCTAGAGTTGGATCCTATGGATCCAATACTTTCTACAGTGTGGAAGACTCCCAGAAATTGGGTGAGCTAGATGCTACGAATTGAGCTTAGGTTTAGAGCTATATCACACAGCTTACATTGGGAGATTGTTCTTTGAAATTCTTTTTCAAGAGTGTAAAGAAGAAACATAAGAGGGAATTAGTGGATTGTGTAGTGGATGTTCAAGGTAAGCTGGAGACTAGACTTCTAGCATATTGCATCAATATTCAAGGAGGAGTTAGCATGCATTGTGGGAGAGGAGTTTATGCAAGATTTTAAGTGAAAAACTACCATGTCAGAGCTCTTCTCAAGTCTATCACAAAGGTTTAACTGGCCAAAGGGTGGGTTTGGCTAGAGCTTTCTCTGAACGGGAGCTATGGGAGGCTCGAAATGCATTGAATATGATAAATCTAATCAGGAGCTATGGGAGGCTCTAAATGCATTGCAATATGATAAATCTTCAGGACCTATCGGGTTGATTGCAGAGTTTACATGGAATTTTTGGAGATAATGAAAAGGAATTTTGTAGCCATGGCCAACTGTGGAGTAGCTAGAGGTCAGCTATCTAAAGATGTCAATGTGGGCTTTGTCAAATTGTTTCCTAAGAGATAAAGTAGACTTAAGGTAAGAGATTGGAGACCCATAATAATATTGAATACCTCCTACAAAATTATAGCCAAAGCCTTGGTAGGGAAGATAAGAGATATTTGTATGAAGGTGGTGGATAGAGAGCATAATGGTTTGTGAAAGCAAGAGATATATTTGAAAATATCTTCAGTGTTTCTGCTACCTAAGCTTGGGCTATGCTACCAGGATGGGATAAAATTATTGTGTGTTGTTTGGCTTTGATTTTGATTAAGCCTATGATAGGATTCACTAGGATTATATTTTGGCTATCTTGGATGCCTTGGGGTTTGGTGGTGAATTTGTAGGATGGTTAAAACCTCGTTTGGGAATGCTACAGCAGCAGTGTTATGCCCAAATGGTGGTGTGCTAGGAAGGTTTGAGCTTAAGAGAATTATTTGGCAAGAATTCCCGTTAGCTCCTCTATTGTTTGCCTTGGGTATGGTGCCGTTGATTCATAAGATCAAGCAAGGATTTGCTAGATTAGAAATTAATGGAGTAGTACTACCCTTCGGTAGTCAGGTATGCCCTCAACTATTTGTAGATGATACGTTGGAGGACCAGTAGACTGTGAAGGGGCCTTGTCATGCATTGGAATTGCCTTGGAATTGCCTTGCTAGTCTTAAAGATCCTTATGCAGGTGGGACAGAACGTTTTTGAGCTAAGGACTAATTTTGTAGCCTGCCTGATTGATTGGAGCATGTGCAGTTGAAGTGGATCCAAAGGGGAGTTGTGGTGAGGTACTTAGGTGCCCCATTGGCTATTGGGCTAGCTCTAAGGCAAAGATTTAACTGGTTTAAAGACAAAATTTGGCAAAAAGTTTGTGCTTGGTTTGGAGTGACGATGGGATGGAATGCCCAGATGTTGATTATCAAGCATGTCATGTCTATCACACCACTACTTATTTAGCCTTTGTGTGGAGGTTTAAATAGACTCACTAGGAGGACATTGAGAAAATGTTGTGTGCCTTTGATTGGGCTGAGGAGAGGAAAAACAGGAAGTGGCACTATGTTACATGGGAAGCTATGAAAGTTTCTAAAGGTAATGGGGGGTTGGGAGAATATAGCCTTGTTGTGCAAGTGGTTGCTAATAGTGTTTAGATGATACCCCATGGGTGGAGTGTCTTAAGTCGTTTGTGGAAGCTACCAAAGGTGTAGGGGTAGGTTCATGTAATCAAATGACATGGTATGATAAGTTATGAGCCTCCTAGTTCCCAGTGAAGATTCAGGGGGATCGAACTTGATTGTAGGGATGATGGATGCCTAGAAAGCTAGTGGTAAACTAATGAAGTGGAAGGGGAGGATGGGTCTCAAAGGTGATGCTAGCCTGCATGAGCCTATATGGTGGAGTTGGGTTGTAACATTTGAAGATAAATTCCTAGCCTGGCTAGACCTGCAAGCTATTGGATCTATGCATAAGAAAGGCTTAAAGTTCTGGCTCTAGTCGTGGGACTTGACAAGAGCCAAATGGAGTTCGTTGTTGGTTATTAGGGATGAATATGATCTATCTCATAGAGAGATTCCCATTATGTTTAGAATTGTAAATAACTTGCCTACTAGATGGCCTTCTAATGGGAGTACATCGTTGATCTGGTGGGTTAATCAGTTGTTGTTGGGAGAAATGGCATGGAGCACACCTTTCAGTGAGAGCTATGTACAAGTCCTGGATGGAGACTAAGGAGCTAATTAGCTCATTGAATGATACGTGGAAGCTCCTAAGTGGTGGATACAAAGATGTGTGGACATATGGAAAGGGTGTCAAGCCAACAAGGCTTGTTTCTTTCTCTAGAAAACTCTACATAATTGGTTGCCAGTTCATGGAAGAATGTCCAAGTGGTCTAAGAATAACCCACGTGCCCATCGTGTGGGTGGTGTGTGTAGAGTGCCTGGTGTGGGATTGCGGTGGCAACTCGAAAGGTGGGACTAATGCATAAGTTCTCCATTAAAACTAATTGGAAATTGGTGATGCTAGGACATACTAGTGGGCTACCATCCACCTTCGATGCCTGCAGTAGCAATAGGTAACATATTAGAGGCGCGGTTCTCCTTTTCGTTTGGTCTATGTTTGGACTGAAGTTGTCTTCTCTAATACTTATGGTGTGGGGGAGTTGTTTGTTTGAGTTGGCCTCTCAAGATTTTTGATCTAATTACGTAAATGGTGTAGGTCATGGGCAGTTTGCCCATACTAGTTGACCAATTTTTGTATATATTTTGCTATAATATAAGTCAGCATGTTATTTATTTAGTTTTTTGAAAGAAGAGTGCAATGCCACATCCAAAGTTCATGGGTACGGTCCTCGTTACACCATCTTGAATTTTTGAGCATCAATAGGCATAATAAGGGCAAATTGAGATTTGTGGAGGCCCTCATTACACATCTTGAATTTTTGAGCACATTGATGCGAAAGCATAATAAAGGCAAATTGAGTTTCATGTAGCACTACATCTCTTACAGTTATTAAATTTTTCCTCATGTTCTTTAACAAAAAGGGTGCAATCAATATCCAAAATTCATGTGCAGTGTCCTCATTCACTCCACCTTGTACTTTTGAGCACACAAATGACTAATTTGTGAAGGCATAACAAGGTCAAGTTGAGGTTTATGGAGGTCTTCATGTAGCAGAGTGCACTCTTGGGGAGGCCACTATGTAAAACCCCATACAACACGTGCGATCAAGGGGAATTAAAAATACCCCCTACCTATAGATTTTTATAACCTATATACACCCCTTCTGTAAATTTTGAGATGATTAAAGTATCCTTATGTATAAAACTTTTTACTTTTTGAATCACAAGATCCCTGATGTATGTACACTTTCTAATATAAAACCCCTTCTATTGATCGCACATGCTAGCTTACATATTTCTTAGTGGCCCCCTCAGGGTTGCACTACATCTCTTCAATTGAGTTGGTCATGGTCTTGTGTTTATGTGAGTAAAAAGACATAGATGGAAAAGGTATTAGAATTATATTGTAGGGTTTGAGCAAGCTTCTAGCAAAATGACAAGGATTTAAGTGGATTATTGATTGGTGATGTGCTTGTCAACAATCATACCATTAAGTTTTCATTACACGTGTGCAAAAGACTTGGTTTAAAGTATTGGTAAGTCTTTATGTATGTCCTTAAAATGATTGTGTACATGATACCTTTCAAATAACAATACCATTGTCTTGTGCATATTCAGCTCACAAGCCTATAAAATTCACTACCATCACATCATACTTTGACATTTTTAAAATAATAGCATGTGCAACCATGAATAAGGTAGGGCACTTAGAATGAACTTGAAAGCATCACCCACATTCCTTATTGAATACCAATAAACTCAAATGTATCCTTTAATCCCCCACTTCCTCCTTACCCCCCCCCCCCCCCCTTTTCCTTGAACCCATTCCTTATATAGCTTAATGATGATTATCCTTTTTACTCCTCTGGTCATCATCACCAACAAAGGATGTATCCTTGCATCCCCCACTTCCTCCTTAACCCCCCCAAACTGTCTTCCTTGAACCCATTCCTTATATAGCTTAATGATGATCATCCTTTTTACTCCTCTCCACTTCCTCCTTAACCCCGCCATGTCTTCCTTGAACCCATTCCTTATATAGCTTAATGATGATCATCCTTTTTACTCCTCTAATTATCATCACCAACAAAGGCAAAAAATGGCAATATATTTTCAATACATGATATCAATAACTAAACTATTATGCACATCCACATAAAGGTTTCCCTTTTTATAGTAGTTAACTTAAAAGAGCACATGGCCAACAAATTTTGCTACCATTTTATCTTTAATACCACATCACATGTGTTTGAGAAAGAATTTCATGCCCCTCCTTACATGTCATTTTCAATAAGCTTTTACATTGCAAAGTTTCAAGTTTTCCTCAACTTGAATTGTAAATTCGTTATGTAATTTGAAAGTAGCGTTAGACATACACGTCGATTAGATCCATGTAACTAAATTACTTTGGTTAAACGGGCATAGCTCATGCATGTAGATATTTTTATTTACTCTTGCCCTTTGTCACAATTGGGAATCTAATGGATGTTAAGTGTCCAAATATTGTGTCGGTGCAAACATCATACCACTTTGGCTAGTACACACTTGTTCCCCTTCTAATAACGAAGCTTTGCCATAGAGAAAGGTGCATTGCTTAACGAGAAGAGATTCTCATGCTTTGGGGGAACATGACCTTCCTCTTACTAAAGCAAAGTAGTTGTGATAGGGTGACATAAGGAGCTTAGAGGGGCCAAGCCTTGTAGGAACGTGTTTGGAACAAAGCTTCCGACCTTAGGTTTGGCATCATGCAACTATGGCTTGTTTGACTGTCATGGAGCAATAGATAGGCCCTGTAGGGTTAGGTGCAACATAACTTTCTGACTCAATACTATCTATGCCGATATGTCACTTCAAGGTATGTGAGAAACGTCCATTACGCAAATCTATTAACGATTTTTCGTATTGAAGAATGCATTGGCATGCCTATTTGGGATTGGGGGGCACAAATTGATCTAGTACATGGCGTGCTTCGCGCATAGGAAGTATGTGAAGCCATAGTCAGGGGGTTAGGCGCATGTGAGTGGCCATAGTGTACAGAGAGAATCGTTGGCGAGACGACAGTGGTGAGGCACTGTCTACGAGACAGGAGAATCGTTGACAGAGAATCGTGACAGGGAGAGAGAGAGAGAGAGAGAGAGAGAGAGAGAGTCGTGGCTTGGGAACGAAAAGGGGGGAGGTGTGAATGAGTGGTTGCGTGAGATTCCAAAAGAGATGTAATATACAAATTATTGATATAAAGAAATAATAATAATAGCAAATTGATATAAGGAGAAAAAATAATAATAACAAGGACATTGATATGAAGAGACACTAAGGACGGCTTCTTCTCTTCAATTGTTTCATTCATTCATTCATTCAATTTATTCTTCTTCTTCTTTTTGTTCACTCGTTTTGTTTGGCCATCGAAGCTCCAGAGGTCTCTGGCTATGGCTTCCTCTGCTCAGCTTCGCCTCATGTCCGACCTCAAATCCATCCTTACCGAACCCCCCGAGGTACTTCTCTTCCTTCCCCTCCTCCTCCTCCCCCTCCCTCTCATCTTTTTCTTCCCTCACCTTCATTTTCATCTTTCTTAGGGTTGCAGTGCCAGCCCCCACGCTGACGAGAACCTTTTCGTCTGGGGCGCCTCCATCTTCGGCCCTGATGACTCTCCTTGGGAAGGTGCGGGCTTCTCCTGCTTGTTTTGCTTTGTTTTGTCCCCCCTGAATCGAGACAGATCGGTGGTTGCGTTTGTTTCTTTGGCTGGTTTGGAGAAAAATTCTCTTTGGAGGCGTTGATTGTTGCCCTCGCAATCGGTCCCTTGGGAAGAGGCGGCCGCCCAGGCCCTTCTCCTTTTCACCCTTGGGATGCCTCGGCATCAATCTGGAAGTTTGTGCTGCAGAAGGAGTGAGATCTCTGTATCAATCCTTATGGAAATTTTATCCTTCTTAGGTGGTATTTTCTCGTTACGTTTGACTTTTGGAGAACGCTATCCCGAGATGCCACCTCGTGTTCGCTTCACGTCTGAAGTATATCATCCAAACGGTGAGACAGTGCTGAAGTCTGCTTCTCTTCTGCTACTTCGAAGAATCTTTGAAGTTTGAATTATATTGATTACTTTGTTGATGTTCTTTGTTGCAGTGTACAGTGACGGTACGTTATGCATGGACATCATCCAGGACGCTTGGTCCCCCTGTCATAACGTTTCTACCATTCTTACTTCCATCCAGGTCTTGTAGCCTTTGTATATATAAATGCATCGAATTCTTTCGTTTGATATTTGTCGAGTTCCATATCTGAATAGCTCTAGTTCCTTGTGAACAGTCCTTGTTGACAGATCCAAATCCGGCAAGCCCTGCTAATCCGGAAGCTGCCCATTTGTATCAAGCTGATATCAAGGCATACAACAGGTGATATTTTTCCCTTTTATAATCTACGAGTGCGGTGGAATCGTATATTTTGTTTGCGTCTTCCTCTGCTGTTGAAATATGGTCTTGTCTTGGGGGAGGTTTCCGCATGAAGCTTAGCTATGTTTGTATGATTTTCCCAGGAGGGTGCGACAGTGTGTGCGCAAGTCATTGGATTCATGACGAGCTTTGTGCTTTCAATGATTTCTACCGCTTTGTCAACAGTGGGGCTGTGGGTAGTTCAAATTTGCCACTGTGGTTGTACTGTACAGTTCAGATTTGGTCAATCAAAGAAATTGTAATTTACCCAAAGATTGGGAATATCTGTGTTCTGAATCTGAGACTTCACTTCAATTTGAATTAACTTCAAATTTCATCCTGTCAACAGAGATTGGGAATCGCCTTCCTTAGATGGAAGGAGCTGATGTTACCTCTTGTATATTCATGTATTGGCAGTGGACTGTGGATGTAAATGCACAATTTCTTTGGCTCTTTTAAGTTTTCTAATATGCTTAAAGCTTCTTGCCTGCAAGTACTTCTTGCAACTGTCTCATAATTTGTCTTTGCAATTTTTGATGCGTCACCTCAGTCCTCAGCTTTACTCCTTATTCTCTCATTCCAATCATGAAACTTCAGAGTTACTTTCTCTGATTGCTATTTGAAATCTTTCTTGCCTTGTAACAGCTTTTGTATTTTAGGAATTTTGTGCAATGCTTTGTAAAGGCATTTTAACAAGCATCAAACTTGCATCCTGGTGCTCAGATCCCATTCATGGTGAACAGCTACCTTCTGTGTCGTAGGCGTTGTATTTAGGTATTTCAGGTTTGGCTATATTTATGGTCAATATGAGGATCAAAGTGGGGAAGTGGAAACACCCAGTCTTAGGTTTGTACTGTTTTTGGATGTCATCTTGTCTTAATAGCTTGATATCTCTGTCTGTCTCTGTCTCTCTTTGGCCCAAGAGATTCTTGAATCTTTTGAAATCCAGATGGCAGAGTAAGTTGGCTACTGAAGGGCTTTTCATTTCTTCTCTTAACTTCGATTCGTGTTTTGTGTTTTTTTGGGGTGGTGGGTTTGTTTCCTGATCTCTCTCTCTCTCTCTCTCTCTCACGCACACAGTTTTAAGATTTCTTAAATTTCATGATCGGATATTTTACCCATCTATGCAGAAATCTCAAGTTTCATGATTGGATGTGCTCTGTACACGAGCGCCTGGTTTTAAGAATTCTGAAGTTTCATCATTGGATATTTCTCGTGCAGCTCGTGCAATATGCATGTGCATAATTGGCTAGATGAAAATTAGATAAGGCCTGTGGCCATTTCTCTCTCCAGCATACAAAGCGTATGCTTCCCATCTAGGGAGCTACTTGTTTTGGTTATTGCTTGCATTTGAGTAAATGCTTTTTGACAATGGGGTGGTACCTTTGTTGGTGCTTGCTTGAGCCAAAGAATAGTTTGGAGTTTGTACATGGAACTTGACAGAAGTGAAGCTGATTGTAATTTTGCCTTAGAAACCAGAACTCTCACTTTCAGGTCACACACTTCTCTCGTGTTGTGGGAATTTGTGAGGGCCATTCTAGTTATTAGGATGTGACGTGTGCTTCTCTTCCACGCTTCCATTCTAAGATAATCACACTCTAGAATGGCAGAGATGATCTTGAGTTGAGTGAAGTGAGCATAGTTTATTGTGAGCATAGTAAATAAACATGCCTCTTCCTAACTGCATTTAACACAGCCTACTGCTGCCCTTTCCCTCCCCTCCTGTCAGCATTGCCAAAAGATATTCTTCGATATTTGGAATTGGCATTATGCAAACACTAACCTATCCTCGATTGACGTTCAGGATTGGGACCAGCTTATTCCAAATCGGCTACACACAAACTTGCACACTTACGGCCATAGCATTTCAATTAGAGAAAAAAAGCTAAATCCTACATGAACAATGCCCCCTTAGGTCGGTATCTTTGTTGGGCTAGAACACGTGGGCCACTCTTGCTTTCACCACTCTGAATATCAGACATGTCATCTCCTAGGCCTCTGCAAGAAATGCCATTAGTGCATTACTCTCCGAGAATATCTGTTACACAAGAAACTCCATTCATGCAAGACTTTCATAGTATGAATCCAACCTTATGAGACAACTCAATCTTACTCTACTCCTTTGTAGTTTGCATCTTCTTTTTTGAAACCTTGCATTCATAAATAATGTGGGTAAGTGCAGCAATATTTTAGTGTACTAGTCTTGTGCTTTTCCATTGGCTAGTTTGGCATCCCTCAACTTATCAATGAACCAATCCACTAATTTGACCATAGATTAAAGTAGTACTAAGTATTTATTTTTGTCAAATTCACAAGAGGCTTCAATCTTCCGACCTAATTTTAATTAATTCTTGCCTATCTTTGCCCAAGCAAGTTTTCTAAGTTATTTCAAGATAACTAATTAGAGGACTTTGAGATTGGGGCCCTTTGTGTAAGTTTGTCCTAGAGCTTTTTGCACATTGTTATGTTGCTTTAATATTTTTTGTGGGTTCCTAGCCTAGTTTGAGCTTTCTGTACATTGTTATGTTGCTTTAATAATTTTTGTGGGTTCCTAGCCTAGTTTGACTCATAGAGCTACAGAAACTTACTTTATTTCCCCCATCTCCTTTGTTGCTTCCATAAAGTTGGAAGGGTAGCTCCAAGCAAATGGCCACCTTATGTCTAGAGGTAAAATAATTTGACCAAGGGTTGACCTCGAGACCTTGGTTCCATGCCATCCCCCCTTGAGAAAGCAACATTGATGCTATTAGGCTTCTTATGGCACCGATCCCCTAGGATCCATGTGTATGTGACACCCCTCAGGCAATTAAGCAATGCCTTATTAAGGTCACCCACCATGCTTTTAAAAGCATTCTCTTGCAAGGCAAAGTGACCCTTAGTAGGACAAGAAATTCATCAAACGAGAAGTTGAGTGTTTATGGCATAGCACTACATCTTTCTTACCTCTTTCCCTTTTAACTCTCATCTCTTTACTCTTATCATATTGCCTTTAATTAGATATGCATCTCACCCATCGTATTCCTTTCACTCCTTTGAATTGCAATTGCATAGGAGACTTTAGTTACATCTACTACTCTATCCAATGAATGAAGCATGATGAAAGTAGTCTCCTATGGCTAAAACCTTTATCAACTTGATGCAACCACACGTCCCCCACACTAATCAATAAAACTCAAGTTAACCTTAGCACCGTAGTTCTTCATACTTATTGCAAAAGAGGCATTTGTTTTGTCAAACTCCTTCGCAAATCCTCCCCAAGTTCAAGTTAGATTTCTACACTTGATACTAGAAATAGTAAAGATGTTATTTGATGTTCCCAAATGCATGTATGGCTAAAACAATTACCTTGCCTCCAATGACTAACCACCTCTCAACATAGGGAATATGTGTGAGATGTCTTTAGAGGGTCAGAAAAGACAAAGGCATACACATCTTAACAAATAAATGCAATCATAGAGTCTGGTTTGATGCCAATATGAGCGAGAGCTTAACAATCCTATGTTGTGTGGATGCTACTAGTTATGCATCGCTTGGATACTATAATTTAAAGTGCAAGAGAGTAATGAGAACTACAGAAGGTAATGTGAAAGGGTTGTGACAGTGTCCATACTACGTTGTGTGGATGCTACTAGTTATGCATTGCTTGGATACTACGTTTTCAAGTGCAAGAGAGCAATGAGAACTATGGAAGGTAATGGTTGTGACAATGTCCATACAAAGGCCTAGTGATCGGTAATGCCTTTGTTGCTTGGCTTGACCATTTCTAAAAGTGGTTCCCAATGGGATGTCCCTAACAAAGAGGCATCTTCTCATTGTGGATAGGCATGCTTCCCACACGTAATGAGATATTTGGGAAATGCCTATGAGTGGGGACTCGACTTATAAGTTGTAGCCCTCTAAGGACTAAATACCCCTTAGACTCTACTTTAGATTATCTTCCTCAACATTAGCCTTAGGGCCTTAAACCCTAGGTTAATCGCCTCACTCTATTAGCCTAGGGCCCTCCACCCTAGGTTAATAGCCTCGTCCCTTAGAAGACCCTATTAGCCTAGGGCCTTCCACCCTAGGCTAATAGCCTCATCCTCTAGGGTCTGCCCTAAGCCCGAGGCTAGCTTCTGGAAACCCAAAACCAATCAACGATGTAACATACTTCCTCCCCAAGGTATGTACATCCTTGTAAATGGAAGGAGAACCATTAACTTTCAATTAAAATTATCTCTTCACATGGATCTACCTAACCAAGAGTTTAGTGATCACGTAATCACACATTTGTTTTTGCAAAATACCAGGTGTGATTACAAAAACCCATTAATGACCTTATTCACAATGTGATTAAAGGAGGATACTTGGTAAGGAGTCAACTTCTTATCGATGTATGGATATGTACCATTGATAGAAAACATAAATACTAAAAAAGAGCCTAAGCTATTGGCAAAATTATACCATAAATATATTAAACACTAATAAAGAGACTTATAATGTTATATAAAAATATACCATCAATATATATTTTTTATTTTCAAACATTGTTTTGGTGGTATACCATCAACATACGATATTATACCAAGGGTACCATTTATCAATAAAATTTGAAATTTACCATTGCTATACCATTTCTATACCTTATTTTGAAATTTACCATTGCGATACCTTACCTTATTGTTAGGTAGGTAATCTTATGACTTTATCTAGGTGATAAATTGTGTATCAGAAAAATACAATGTACAAATTCGATGATTCCTACTTTTAGACAAATTGTATCACATCTTGTATTGAAATTTTTACGGGATAAGCCTATGGCAATAACAATGGAGATATTACTCCCCTTTTCTTTAAAAAATACTAGAGGAATATGGCAAACCAATGAATTCAAAAGCATTCATCTTACAATTATTACAAGGCTATTTAGCCATATAGTTTTGGGCATACAAATTCTACCTATGCAATCAAATAATAGGTTTGTAGATATCATGGTATGCTCGGACATGCAAATGATTTGTGAGTCTTGGCCTTCGCATAGCCATATTGCTCGATTTCTAATATAGTCTTGAGGCCGCATTTGCTCTGCTCACTTATCATGAGGAAAACTATGTCATTTAATGAGATTTGTACAACTACGCATGTACAAGACTTGTTATCACCTAGCAAGCTTCGAGAGCTAGGCTCAACTTTTACAAAGAGCAATGTCTACAAATCTAAGGGCAATGTTTCTTTGACCCACTTGGATGCACCAGGATCCACCTCCCGCACACTTTTAGGATATTGATTGAGCAATTTCAGGTTCTTCTCATAGCCTATGCACTGAGATTGGACCCATTGATAAGGGCTATGTTTTCATGCTATACTGCATGTGGTAGAACTTCAATTTCATATGTCATTTGTACTATGAGATACGAGGCCATCACCATTGTTTTTTCAAAGATGGATTTGAAACCCTCTCAATCATCCAGATCAAAGATGCACATAGATTTTTCTTCATGAGGCCTTATGGCATAGAGGCTAGCTACTCATTATAGAGATGAGACCATGAGGCCTAGTTGGTCCCACCAGAGGGTTATTACTAAGTTCTTTTTAGTTAGGTGGCATAAACTAGTAGTCCCCAAGAGAATGAGCCCCGCTAGACTTGCTAGTTCATTGACCGACTCATGAGGCTTGGAGATTGCCCCTTTATGCTCATTGGCTTAAGGATATAGCCAGCTAGGGTGACAATGGCAATACAAGATGCCCATAGGGGACTACTTAGGTCGATTGCCAGTAGAGCTTTATCATGAGTTTGATCTCTCTACAATGCTATCCTTGGTAAGAGCCAGCATTTACTGAGACCCTCCTATCCATTCTAAGATAACCAGTGCATTTAGTCACTTTGATAGTATACAAATAACTGACACAATGACATGATAGTGTATATCTAATTTTCATGGGTTTTAGATATTAGTATTAGTGGCCCCACGCATTCAATTTTTCTCATTATATCTTGTCTTTTAAGTCTCATAGACTCTATGTGTGTGTGTGTGTGTGTGCGTGTGTCTGTGTTCCCTCTATCTTTTTGAAATGAAGCTTCTCCTAATGGTTGAGAGTGTTCTCTTCTATCTAATAAAACACGTCCTTATCTGGAAAAGCCATTGAGTCCTTCCACAATCCACAAAAAAATTACAAGAAAGTCAAACGTTTCTTATCTTGAAAAACAAGAATAACATCTACAAGAAATAAGAATACAACGAGTCAAAACTTAGGAGCTTTTGCCTTGAGGGCAACTATTGATTTAATTTTTCCTTCAGTTTTAGTTGTTTGGGACTTTGGTTCTTTTGTGACACTTCAAACACTCCTTCATTTGATGCCAGTTGTGTTGGTGCTTGCAAAACTACCTCTAGCTCTATGGGCTTTTTTTTTTCAAGAAAATTACTTCATTAAGTATGAATGAAAATCGCAAGAGCAAGCTCAAATGCGGGAGTACATCATGCAATGCATGAGGAAAAAACAACTCAAAGTGAGCTAATAAAGAAGCAAGGCAGAGGTTGAAAATGCCATCTCAACCCTGAAGGAAACTCAGAGAAGAAAGGAGATCCCCTCCAAACTTTGAAAAAAGTAACTCTCCTGGCAGTGGCTACTTTGGAGGATCCCTGCATGCTCGCCCAAATGGCCATCAGAGTGTGCTGTGTCAGTCCAAACTTGGATACCCTCCATCGCCTCTATACACCTGGCTCTCCAAATATGCCAACCTGCAATGCTAGCCAAAATCTCCCAAGACGTGTTTACTGAGGCATGAGCAGCTATGAAAGGAGTGAGGGGAACATCCTGGAGCGAAAAAGACTCCATTGAGTGTCACCGTACAATGAAATCTTGAATCTGGATCATGTCCCTCAAAAAAAGGGGGGGAAGGTAATAAGTAATCCATTGCCTCCATATGTGAAACTGAGCCAGGCAAATAGTCCCAAATAGGACGAGGAGAGGGCCATGATGGCCAAGGTTCCTTATGCGCCAACAGTTGGGAGTCTTATGTATGCTATGATAGCTACTAGATAGGACATTGCATTTGTAGTGGGAGTTGTTAGCCAGTATATGGCTAATCCAAGAAAGAGGCATTGGGAGGTAGTTAAGTGCATCATGAGGTACATGAAAGGTACAAAGTAGATGTGCATCTTTTTTGATAGACGAGAGATGTATGTACTTGGGTACATAGATTTAGACAATGCAGGGCATGTGGATAGTAAGAGATCCACTTCTGGTTATGTGTTCATCTTTGCAAGTGGTGTAGTGTCGTGGATGTCTTGCACACAGAAGTGTGTTGCTTTGTCTACCACAGAGGCTAAGTATGTTGTAGCCATAGAGGTTTCCAAGGAGGCTATATGGCTTGATTGGCTAGTGGGAGATTTGGGGATTCATGCCGGTGTACTGATATTGCATAGTGATTCCTTGAGTATTATTCAGCTAGCATGAAATCCAGTCTTTCATGCAAATACCACATTGAGGTTAGGTACCATTTCATCAGGGAGGTACTTGAGGACAAGCGCATAGAGCTTGTCAGGGTTTATATAGATGATAACCCAACAGATATGCTGAATTGACCCCGATTATGTAAAATACTCAAACATGTATATATATATATATATATATATATCAAAGGCATAGAAGATTATGGTGTTTTGCACCCACAAAAACTTGTGTGGCTCTCTTATGGTTCTCCCTATCTCTCACCCTCTTCTAGTTCTCCCTATCTCTCACCCTCTTCCGTTCCACTTTTGTTGAGAGCACTCTCAATTCTCAAGCTGCAAATAGCACAAGCTTGCCTTGTTCCATTTGTGCTGTTGATGATTACTTGTTAGTCTTTTGGATGCATCTACCTTCTTGCTCATTTGCAAATCATTTCATCAACTCTAAAGATCTATTTACACCAACAAGGTCCACCAACTAGCAAAAGGCTTCAAATAGTATTCCTACTTGAAAGAATTTCACGCTCCATCCTAGCAAACATTGAGTACCAAACATGCTACTATATTCGACATAAAACAAAAGAAGCTTATTTACTCGTCTTGAGTTTAGTATTTCCATTTTGGCATTTGATGAGCAATAGTTTTTTTGCCCAGAAATAGAATGAAGAATTAGAACCTGGAGACCACCTTTAAATTTGTGAATCACCAGCTTGTGGTTATTGCTAGACAAAAGTCATTCTGTGGTGACAATACTTATGGGTTTTATATACACGCTCTACCTTTTGAGCTCACTCTAAACATATGGTTGCTCTTCACCTTTAGTTTCAAACATCTCTTAAATGAGAGTCAAATTTTTTGTCATCTTGTATGTACAGTTGAGTAGCTACTATAGGGTTGGTGGTAGTCATCCTTGTGTCTTGTTCTCTTGTAGCCAGCAACAAACCTGGTAGGGGTGCGTTCCATGTTTGTCTTGATCTTTCTATCTAATTCACAATAATTTGATAGAGCTCTTTTGTCCATCTCAAAAATCATCATCCTCATCCTTTTCAACTCTATGTGTTATTTTATGTAGAAGTTGTGTTTGTGATTTCATACCCATAATCAATCTCTTATTTCAATTGATAGTAGAGCAGTTAATTCATTTCTTGTGAGAGTGGTTCAACTGGTATACATATCTATAAATTTTTTGATAGCATGCATGCATAAATGGATGCATCTGCGCATGCCTCCACACATGCATGCATGCATGCACAAATGCCACATGTGCATGTATGTGCATGTGCACATACATGGACACGTGCCCCCCCCCCCCCCCCTCTCTCTCTCTCTCTCTCAAAGTTTTATCATACAAAATTTCATCAAAAAATAGGTGCATTCAATTCCCAATATGCTCACAAACCCATAAAGGGGAAATCAAGAATGTCTGTGTGTAGAGCTTGACAAGCCCATTGTGTCTATTATTTTTTTTCTTAATAAAAAGAAACTTCTATTAATGCTTTAAAAAAAACCATAGAAGTCAACTTCCAACAAAATCTACTGATGGTAAATACAAGAAAAGAAGACCATTTGTCAACCAATCATGTTTCTAGGGAGCCCAACTCACTGCCTAGGGTCTCTCTAAAAATGGGGCTGCATCCACGGTGGTGCGGGCCTATACATCTAGTGAATACCTCTCACGGAAAGAGTGTAAAAGATGCTTGCAGGCCAAGCCTTGTAGAAAAGGTCCTCCTTATCGATGATCATGCATGAACCTAGAGTGTAAAAGATGCTTACAAGGCCAAGCCTTGTAGAAAAGGTCCTGCTTATCGACGGTCATGCATGAACCTAGAGTACCACACTCCCATATGGCATGCAAGGTAAAAATGATATCTTGCCACATGGCAACTATGGTAGCCATTGGAGCGACTTGCTAGCCTCCCATCACCTGACTACTTTGGCGACCCAGATGTTCTAGGTAGTAATGCTAGACATAGCCTCCCATACACTATCATCCACTAGTGACAACATGCACTCAAGAGGCTGGATAAGTGTTGAATCAATTGATGGAAATGAAATTGACACAGTGACAACAATCATTGAATCATATCGCAAAGTTTCAGCAACATTAAAGAAGCGTAAGAGTGGGGAAGATAGTGGGGAAGGAACAAAGAAAGGAAAGCCGACAATGGTTCAAGCACCAGGTGGTAGCAGAGAAGGGGCAAAGAAAGGAAAGCTAACTATAATTGATGTACCACAAGAAGTAACACCTCCAAAGGGTATGCTAGCAGTTGTGGAAAGAAGCAGTGGTAGTGAATTGGAGCCAAGTGGAAAGGTCATAGGAAAAAAAGGGCAAAAGAAACCATCAGGCTTGGTGGAATATGAAAAATACTACCCATTCGGGTTGCATGCAACATTTCCAATTCCAGTTGGAGAAAGGCTGGATCGATAAAGTGTGCCCCACGTCTATGAGCCATGCCACCATCCCCCAAGTGAAGTTATGCTACATCTGTTGAGTGTTGACCACAATCCTGAGGGTTTTTGAACATTTCCTTGGCATAGCTATACATCCCTAGAGATAGTGTGGGATCATCTTGAGCATGTAGTGGCATCAACCATCCATGCACATCTGCTCCAGCCAAGGGCCAATGGGAGATCCCCTGTGAGCCACCATCCAAAATAAATAGAAGATCTTGCATGGCCTAAGGATGGTTCAAAGATGAACCCGAATGTGGAAATTAACCTCACTGGGAACATCCTACTCCACCGATTGTTTCTCCCTCAAAGGTACCTAGATAGGTGCCTTCAACTTGATGTGCCATCCAATGCGAGTTGTGTAGGAGAAGCCACAACACCATAACCTTGGTTATGTACAATACTCAAACACACACACATATATATATGGATGACATAGAAGATTAGGGTATTCTACACCCACCAAACCTTGTGTGGCTCTCTCTTCTGGCTCTCCTCTCTCTCACCTTCTTCTGTTCCGCTTTCGTTGTTGATATCACACACACACACACACGAGAGAGAGAGAGAGAGAGAGAGAGAGAGAGGCTGGTAGTAAGCCTCTTCGGGGCTATTTCCTTGGCAATGGTAAGGGGTTTGGAACCTTAGGAGGTGGACGAATGTTGTGATAATACATGTAAAATTGGTATAAATAAACTTTGTTTGTAAGCTTTGATTGGCTAATACATTTGATGTTCTTGTCTAACCAATGCATGGGATGCTATCTGGAACTTACTATGCATGTATTGGACCATACATGAAATTCAACATGGTTGTCTCTTCAAAAGGATGGCAATGTGGTTCTCAAGCTCCTTTTCTCTGTTCACAATCTATGAAGAGCTCATAGAATAAGAGCCCTGATAAGAGTCATGTTTGTGGACGTTTTGTTCTTCTAGTAGTATTTGTAGGGGAGCAACAATTGCTTGTAGAAGTTGAGTCCTATAGGAAGGCAATAGAGAGACAAATCTATGTGTCAGTTTTTTTCATTATAATCCACAACAAACACAATCATGGTGAGCAGGGACTCTTGTATAGTCAATAAAGAGGTCATCTTCTTGAATTTTTCTATGCTTCATCTTCTTGTTGGGATTCATGTGATAAGTAGGAAGATAGTTGTAGATAGCCATAGGCAATTTTGTCTCTCTCTATAGTATCTCTATGTTCTCTCATGTGGTGCATGGTCTTCTATGTCTATGAGTTCATGCAATATAAATTTGGATAATTTTCTAAAACACCATGCTCTAATTCCTTCATGCAATATCAGAGCAAGGTCATTGGAGGGCTTGTGAGGTGCTAAGTGAACTTGATTATGTCATAAGGACCTGTAGAAGTTTTGCAAGAGAATTCAAGGTTGCATCATAAGTACTTTGTGACGGTCTATGAGTCTTTTTTAAAGATTTGTGAGAGCCACTTCAAAACTTGAAATAACCAAGAAAAGATGGTGGAGAGCTCCATCCTAAAATACATTGGAGGTAGTTGTCTACATGCATGTGGCTCATGCAAAAATGTGTAAGGGGTGTATCTAGAACCAAAAAGAAACTCATAGCGAGTGAAGTTCTCAAGCTAGTGATATGTTAGGATGTGCCCTAGGAGTAAATAACTTTCATCACTTGGATGTGACAAAGTCGACGACTGAAAATTGGGTGCTTTTAGAATCCTTGTTTGGAATTAGGATGAAATCAACCTTGAAGTAGGGATTTTTAGTCTTTAGATGGGAGAAAACAAGAGTTTGGTTATTTTCTTAAGATGGATGCAGGCCATAATCAAACAGTTGAGTTTTCTTGGCTCAAGGGTAGATCTAGAGGAACCTAAAGCATTTTCTTGCTAGTTTGACTTCTCAATTCCCTAAAAGAGTTAGGATCTTGAGATTGGATGATGAAGTTGATTTCTTAGATGAAGTATCTATGTTTGTTGAGTGAAGAAAAGAGAGAAGAAACCTTGTATCCATGGGAAGAAACAAACTATTCCATCATAGACAAAGAGAAGAGTAATGTGAAGAATAACACAAATGCAACTACTATGGAAAGTTGGGACATGAAAGTGTTCTTGGAAGAAACAGTTAGATGAGCAAAGGCAAGGAGAAAGCACATGTTATGGAAGATTCAATGGCAAAAAATCAAGCTGAGTTTACTACACCTGATCAAGCGGATGACAATTGTGTGTTCTAAGGATGGTGCTTAGTTGAGTGGCTTGGCTCTAATGAGTATAATCATCACTATTTTAAGAGGCACTTTTCTTAAGTTCATTTTGGTTCGATTGATCCTTTTTTTGTAGGCAGTGTTGTCTTCACTTAGATGCAATTGTGTGTTCTTCCTTTGATTAGGTTTTCTTCCCCCACTTAAATTTCTAGGGGAAATGTTCCCTAGTATGGCTCTTGAGGTCTTGGTACACTAGGATATGCCCTTGGAAATGGTAAGGGATTTGGAGCCTTAGGAGGCAGGCAAACCTTTTTGTGATGACACATGTAAAAGCATTATTTGTAGAATTTGTTTGCAAGTTTTGATTGGTTGATTCATGTGACATTCTTGGCTGACCAATGCATGGAACCTTATTTGGAACTCACATGCACATGTATTGCACCACACATGAAGTGCAACTTGGATTTCTTCGCAAAACCATGGTGAGGCAGTTCTCACTATCCTTTTTGCTAGTTGCACACTAGAAGGAGCTCATAGAAGAAGAGCCCTAATGAGAGTCATGGTGGAAATGATTAGCCAAATGTGGTTGATATGCAGGTGGGACAGCAAGCTAAAATGCCCTTGAGAAGATCAGATAAAGTGTTCAGATCACCTAAGTAATTTGCTCCAAGGGCAAACTATGTGATACTTACTGATTATGGGGAGTCTTCTTCCTACAAAGAGGCTATGATGCACGAGGATTAGCGCAAGTGGGAGTATGCTATGCAATCAGAGATGAGTTCACTCATGAAGAATAAGAGTTGGGACTTGGTTTCTTTGCCACATGGAAAGAAAGCATTGCCATGTAAATGGGTATACAACATGGAGCTCACAGATGCCTAAGTACAAGGGCCGTTGGGTTGGTAAAGGGTTCAAGCAAGAGAAGGGTGTGGACTTCGATGAAAGATCTCACCGGTTGTGAACATGACCACACTTAGATGTGTACTTGGACTTGTGGCAGCAGAGGATATGGAGCTTATGCAAATGGATGTCAAAACAACTTTCCTTTTGCAGTGGGAGTTGTTAGCTGGTATATGGCTAATCCAAGAAAGAGGCATTGGGAGGTAGTTAAGTGCATCATGAGGTACATGAAGGGTACCAAGGAGAAGTGCATTTGCTTTGGTAGAGGAGACATGCATGTACTTGGGTACACAGATTTGGACTATGCAGGCATGTGGATAGCAAGAGATCCACTTTTGGTTATGTGTTCACTTTGTAGGTGGTCTAGTGTGGATGTCTCACACACAGAAGTGTGTTGCTTTGTATACCACAGAGGCAGAGTATGTTGTAGCCACAGAGGGTTGCAAGGAGTCTATATGGCTTGACCAACTAGTGGGAGATCTAGTGATTCATATAGGTGTACTAACATTGCATAGTGATTCCATGAGTGCTATTCAGCTAGCATGGAATCCGGTCTTTCATGCAAAGACTAAACACATCAACATCAAGTACCATTTCATCAGGGAGGTACTTGAGGACAAGTGCATAGATCTTGTCAAGGTTCATACAGATGATAGCCCTGCAGAGATGCTGACAAAGATTCTACCTAGTCAGCGATTTTGAGTATTATCATGTATTGATGGGCATTGGATAGTATGCTCACTAGCTCTTCCTCCTTAAAGGCACATTGGCCTTTAAGTGGGAGGTTGTGGGGGTTAAAGGCCACTGTGCCTTAACTCCGGTTATGTACATTACTCAAAGACATATATATATGGATGACATAGAAGATTAGGGTGTTCTGCACCCACTAAAACTTGCATGGCTCTCTTCTAGCTCTCCCTCTCTCTCACCCTCTTCCGTTTCGCTTCCGTTGAGAGCACTCTCATTAAATTCTTACTTTTCTCCCATGAAATTCTATTATATGTCAATTGCAATGTTGCATGATTCCCTCTTCTTCTTGTGGAAGAAGGGATTAAATGGGAGCTATTTTTGGCTAGAATAACACACAAAAATCACCGTCTCACTATCTCTTCTATCCTATCCCCTCTGTTTTCTCTCTTCTCTCTTTACGTCCCTCTCCCTGTCTCTCTCATTTAATATGTGTTATGTCCCCTCTTCTTTTCCTTCTCATGGGAGAAAAGGTCACCCTCCCTTTTCCTTCTCCCTCTCCCTCCTCCTACCTTGTCATCTCTCTCTCTCTCTCTCTCTCTCTCTCTCTCTCTCTCCACACGCACTCACTCACACACACACAAATTTTGATTAGTAAATATATGTCACACACATAGACACTTATTTATTTACACACATACGCACGTGAAGAATAAGGTTTGGGAAGCCTAAGGGGTTTGAAGGAGGGTTTATAAAGTGCACTTCATTTATAATAGCCAACATGAGCTAGAGTCTTCTGATATATTTTGAAAAGAGCATACATTTGACTTTGTAAAAATATGCATTAAATTCTTGCTTTTCTCCCATGAAATCTCTATTACATGCCAATTGCAATCTTGCATGATCCCCTCTTCTGCTTGTGGAAGAAGGGCTTAAATGGGGGTTATTTTTTAGCCAGCATGGCACAAAACAATCAACTCACTCTCTCTTCTCTCCTCTCTCCTCTCTTTTCTCTCTTCTCTCTTTATGTCCCTCTCCCTAGCTCTCTCATCCAATATGTTTTATCTCCCCTCTTCTTGGCTCCCCTCTCTTCTCTCTCCTTTGCACGTGACCTCCCTTTTATCTCTCCCCCTCTCCATGAAAACCCATCTAGTATGAATTATTCTTTTATATAAACCCCATGAAATATCCCCTTTACACTGTCTTTTTAACCACCCCACACACCAAGCACACTAATCCTCCCATACCTCCTCTAGTTCCTTCTCACCCCATGCACTCATTTGATCCTTACTCCACTTGCGACTTATTTTTTTTTTAATTATCTAAGAATCTATATGGTTGTCTATATTCGTAGATAAAGCAATAACAAGCCGGGGAAAATAGGCATTACCTATCTACCCAAATGTAACAATGATGTTCTAACACCTAGTTTGCTTGGATGGTGGCAAGTAAGTCGACCTTGACCTTAGAACCGGGACTACCTGAGGATTCACCATCTTTTTTCAATATCATGTTTATCAAAGTCGATATTATCAGGTATTTTTTCCTTATATGTTTCCCTTTTTTAACTTTTTATCCGATTGATGAAATTAATTTTATGGCTCAATTATTGATGGGACTTTTTAATCTACACACACACACACACACAAATTCTTGCTTTTGTCCAATAAAAGCTCTATAACATGCCAATTGCAATGTTGCATGATTGCCTCTTCTGCTTGTTTAAAACAACAAATGCAACACTTATGCAAAAAATGAAAGAAAAGGGAAATGAGACACATGAAAAGGATGCAATAGAAATGGAATTCAAGTTGTCACAAAATGCTTTGAACTAGATCTCAACCCTACAATGCAGCCAAGGGAAAGGGGGGGGCAAGACAGGGAGGAGTTGGATTACTCTCACCTTAAACCAGGAACATGGGAGACCCAACAAGGACTTGAATTGTTCTAAAAAAGACCCAGAAATATGCAAGATGTAGTCATGTGTCACACTGCCCCAAGACTAGTAGCCATTGCTGATTGCATCGGAGAAGCAGTGGAGGATGGGATCGATTACAGGGATCCACTTCAACCCCTAGACTGTCCTCTCACATTCTTGGTGTTGACTCATTCACTACATTCTGTAAACGTTTGTCGTTGTTAGCAAAAGCAAAAAATAAATAAAGTTTAGTTAGGTAATGACACTAACAAAAGGGCTCCTCTTCAACAATGCACAGTGTGCTCATGAGCATCATGATGTAAATGTAATAGACTTGGGTACAGTGCATGTCACCAGACAGCCAGTAGGATTTCCTCTTCACTTGAACCACACAAAGGCCATATTTTTCAATAACAATTCTGTTACTTGACAGTTTTCAAGAGTGGCCTCTATTACTTGACAGGTTTCGAGAGCTACAGAGGCTCCAAGCTCACATTTTGAAGGATTAGCTAGCCAAGCAGTGCTACAGAAGGAGATGCGAAGGGAGGGGTGGGAGATTGGGAGGAGGGGAGTGACAACTGCATCCTCTCCTGACTAAGAATGGAGAAAACATTAGGGAGAGCAGTTTTGTCATCACTTTTCTATTTTTCGCCAAGTATAGAGATTGACTAGCAAAGAGGTTCCTCATCGTATAAACACAGACATGAAGTGAAATTTTCTAGTGAAAGAAAATAATTTCACATTGGCAGCGTTCGGACTCTATGGTACGACAAGATACACATATTTGGACCCGACCAAGGGAAAAATGCATTGCAATGCCAAAACGATACATAACTTGACGGATTTAAAATCGTTGGGAGACACATCCTGCTCCTCAGGAGTTGGGTTGCTCAGTGCTTAGCACAATGGAGAGAAATCTGAAGAGACGCATAATGTAAGGAAACAATACATCCGTGTGTGCTCAACAGATAACAGGATCTCGTATGCAAGAGAGAAAAGCAGATAGTATGGAGAATCAAAAATTTTATTACTATAAAACTAATACAATAGATGGCGCTGCCTCCCAGCCGTGCGCTCTTGTGAGGCATCAATCCACTAGTACCACGCTCGTGGAGCCTGTTTCAGCCTATAAAATGCCTTCTTCAGTTTACAGACTTTACCTTTTGAATCGGGGATCACAAAACCTAATGGTTGTTCCACGTATACCTCCTCCTTGAGATCTCCATTCCGAAAGGCAGATTTTACATCCATTTGAAACACGGGCCAACTTCCCTGGGCTGCTAAATCCAAAACACTGCAAATTGTGGTTACTCGAGCTATGGGAGCAAAAGTATCCTGATAATCAAAACCATGTACCTGTGCAAATCCTTTCGCCACGAGCCGAGCCTTGTACTTATCCAACGTGCCGTCGAACTTGTACTTGGTCTTGTACACGCACTTGGTGCCGATTACCTTGCATTTTGGTAGACAATCCTCAAGGTCCCAAGTGTTGTTCTTCATTATGGAGCCATACTCCGACTGCATAGCCTCCATCCACCTATCATCACCCTGTGCCTCTTCAAGACACTTGGGTTCATCAGCATGGATCACCTCTGTCATCAAAGCGTAGTTGACCAAGTGTTCATGCGCCCTTCTTTGCTCCTCTAATCTCTTGGACCGGCGGTGTTCGGATGGTTCCTCCTCAATGGCTGGAGGTTCTCTACCGTCCAAAAGCTGCTTTACCTACTTCGAGAATGGCCGTTGCCATTGTGGTTCCACAGGCTCTTCTTCCTCTTCTTTATCTTGAATCCTCCCAAGCACTGTTGGGGGAGTTTGGTCTGCTGTTGGTGGTTGTACTAGATGGATATCCTAGTCTTGGTTGTCTGGGAAGGAAGCATCCTCCTCTAATTGATGCAGCTGTTCTGAGAAGACCACATCGCGACTTACTATTACCTTCTTGGTAACAAGGTTATAGAGACGGCAACCCTTCGCCTCTTCACTGTAGCCCAAGAAAATACACTTCCGGCTCTTCGGTTTCCATTTGGTCCTGTTAGCATCAGGGACATGCACAAAACAGTCACATCCAAAAACTCTGAAATGTGCAGTTGAAGGTTTCTTACCAGAAAAGGCCTGCAGTGGAGTCATCCCGTTCACAGCCTTCGTGTCGCTACGATTCAAAATGTAAACTGCCGTGTTACATGCTTCAGCCTAGAAAGTCTTTGGCAAATCTTTCCCTTTCATCATACTCCTACCTATTTCACAGATGACGCGCATCTTCCATTCTGCTACTCCATTTTGCTGTGATGTATGTGGCGGGGGTTTCTATCTCTTGATCCCGTGACTTTTGTAGTAACTTTCGAATAATTCACTTGATGTGAACTCACCACCTCTGTCTGATCTCAACTTCTTCACCTTCCTCCCCGTTTCTTTCTCGACCATTACATGCGATTCTTTGAACTTACTAAAAGCCTCATCTTTAGTCTTCAGGAAGTATATCCATATCCTTCCACTGTAGTCGTCGATCAGCGTCATGAAGTATTAGGAACCACCCAAAGCTTCCGTCTCCATCTTTCCGCAGAGGTCCGTGTGAACGAGCTCTAGAGGAGCCTTTGCCCTGCTGGCCTCTTTAAGAAAGGGCTGCCGATGCTGCTTGCCCATCATGCAAGCTTCACATACATCGGGCAGATCTGTAATTTCTGGTAGGTCTACAATCATTCCACTTTTATGCATCTCCTCTAAAGAACTAAGGTTTAGATGACCAAACCTCTCATGCCATAGCTTAGTGTTCTTCACATCCGCTCGAGCACTGAAAGCTGAGAGTTCGTAGATGTTGTTGCGCCATGTACTTTTACCAACGACCTTCCCTTGAAGATCCAACCATTCTTATCGAATTGAACTTTGAGGTCCCAATCCGTGATCGCACAAACGGACAACAAGTTCCTCTTGATATTTGGCACATAAAGAACATCGAACAACTGTTTTACAACTCCATCTGACTTGAGAGCAATCGTACCTTTTCCTTTTGCTGGACATTTTGCATCATTGCCGACTGCTACCAGGATGTCATCCCCTATCGAATGTAGAGAGGTATACTAATCCTTCCGACTGGTCATGTGGCCCGATGTACCACTATCAATGATCCAAGGTTCATCCGTAGGTACATGAACTGCCTCCGTGCAAATCTCCTCAATTGCTACGAACAGCTCTACTGGTACTGCCTGCGCGCTGTTGCTGGACTCTTTCTTTACTCCGTTCTTCTCATGTGCAATCTTCTTCCGGCACTCATTTTGCTTGTGCCCTGCCTTGTTGCAATAGAAGCACTTGATCCTCTTCTTTCTCTTTTTATCATCAGAAGAAGATGGGTTACCAGAGTCCTGACCCTTACCTTTCTTTGATCCAGCCGAGAAAGCCGAATCTTCTCCAGTCCTCATCTTTTGATGCATCTCCTCCTCCAGAAGCATCGCGCTGAAATCCTCAAAGTTAAGGGGCAGATTTATGTTCTGCGTATTCAGCGTCGTAACAAGACCGTCATAATTTGGTTGGAGAATCCGTATGCACCTTCGTGCTAGATTCTCACTGGTGATGGTGATGCCAATCGCAGTCATCTGATCATGCAGATTCTTCACCCTGGTGATGAACTTCTCTGCCGCTTCAAACTCAAACAGTTTCTCGTTCGCGAGTTGAGTCTCCAGATTCTGAATCTGCGTCTGATTCGTGGTCTCGTACTGATTTTTCAAGACCGTCCATGCCTCCTCCGCTGTGGTGACATGTTGGATTAATGCGATGACGGAATCACTTACATTGTAGACAATAGAAGACAGCGCATCTGCATTTCTTCTTGTCCACGCGAGAATCTCATCCGCAGTTGGTACTATCTGTTGTCCTGCATTGGCTGGATTCGGTCTCGCAACCGGCTTCACGTCCACCCCAGTAGCAGTATCCCAAAGCTCATATGCACTTGGGATGGTCTTCATCTTGAACTTCCAGAGTGGGTAGTTAGTGCCGTCCAACTTTTCGCTTTCGCCGAGAACGGTGGGATTCGCAGTCTTGTGGGCTGGGCCATCTCTCACAATCTGCTCGCAAACAGAAATACACTACCAAATCTTCTTGCTAGAGCCCAAGCTCTGATACCATGTAAGAAAACAATACAACGTCTGTGCTCAACAGATAATAGGATCTCGTACGCAAGAGAGAAAAGCAGATAGTATGGAGAATCAAAATTTTGATTACTATAAAATTGATACAATAGATGGCGCTGCCTCCCAGCCGTGCGCTCCTGTGAGAGAAGCTTTGATGGCATGCTGGAAACAGTAGAGGACGGAGGCTGGATGTTAAGGAATCACGGTTGTTGTAGCCAATAATGAATGGGCTTCATGGGCTTGCTCTTATATAGCCACTAGTCGTAGTCGGTTAGGCTCAACCCCGACCCAATCCGCCCAAACCGGTCGACTGGAGGTCAGTCCCAAAATAGGCCATCGACCACACGATAGAACTGTGGCACAGATTAGAGCAAGTGAACTACGGTCATCGTTCGGCCCACAGCCATTCGGGATCATCTGGGGCTCCAAACGGGCCCCGCAACCTGAGAGTGGGCTGCCTTGAGAAATGCTCCGTCTACCCTCAGTGCGGTCAGTCATGGGATGCCTTCCCGCACTTGCATGTAGCCTAGTTGGCAGTGTGCCAACTCTATCTGAAGCCGTCTAGCCATTAGGTCACACATGGCCCCCATCTGGTGTCCAAACCAGGACCTACCGAATCACCGAGCTACTCAAATGCCTTCTCCTCATATGGGGGGCTTACAAGTAGAGTTAGTTGGTTCTCGCATAGTTACACGAGAGGAGCATTGATATCTAACACATAACACAAACAATTTTGTGGATCTAACAAAAACTGGAATTGCAAGAAGTGATCGAGAAAACTCCATGGAAGAAAATACCTATGAAAAATGCACAACACGGAGTTACCAGATGAGATCGGGGAAGGGACGTTAAGCGGGAGGCTTTGTAGATCCAAAGGTTGATGAGGAGGTAAGCTACAAGAATTCAAAGAGAGTACAAGAATGGAGAGGAAAAGATGAGTAATTACATTGGATCACAAAAACGTTTTGATATTAGAAATGATTTTGAAATAATAACACGTGGCTTAACGAGAGGCCAGATTTTCATTGCATGGCACAATGCTACCTGCCTAACCACTTGTTGGTATAGTGTAGGATTTAAAAATTCTACATTCTAAAACTTCAGAATGATGTGCCCTATTAGAGTCATGTATCTTTTTTGGCTTTGAAATATGCCTTCCTCTGTTTGTCCTATCTCAACACTTAAAATGTAATGCAAGAATCCCAAATCATGCATTTCAAGCTGTCGACGAAGATTGATCTTGACCTCCTTGATCAGCTTATTGTTGATGCCCGCTATGATGAGGTCATCCGCATAGAGTGCAATAATTGTAAGAGCATCTGACATCTGCTTGGATGATGTGGAAAATGTCTAGGAGTTGCTCCCCCATTCCATTCTCTGCTTCGACTCACGCCAGGTAGCATGTCATCAAATATTCCACATTCTATACATCTCTAGCATTATTGGCATTGTTAGCCACTTGTTTGTGTGCTCTTCGATCTAATTTTGCATAACTGTGATGGCAAGTAGCTTGCATTGCCTTCTTATCAAACACAACATCACAAAAACAAAACATTATGTGAGCTACAGGGTTGTACAGCTTATAAGCTTTATGTTCCTCTGCATACCCAACCAAATTGCAATACTCTTAGAATCAAATTTACCCCTCCTGTCCTTTGACACATGAGCATATGCAATCGATCCAAACACTCTGAGATGCTGGACATTTAGCTTACATCCACTCCATGCTTCCTCCGCTGTCATATCGCATAAAAGCATTACTAGGGCACCGGTTTAACAAATAAACCGTTGTGAAAACTACTTCTGCCCAAAACTTGTCAAGAACATCCTTTGTTTGCATCATTCTCCTTGCACACTTCATATGGCCCTTCTTTTTGCAGTAGATGCATTCTCCCTGAAACTTCTTCTTGCCGCCCTTCTTCTTTTTGTCACCACTGGTAGAGGACTCACCTTTGGTGGAGGAACCAACGCTTCACCATCTCCCACGTGGAGATTTGCCAAATGTGTCTTCAAATTAAGACATGTAAACAATGTCTTACCCTCATGAATGGACATTAGGGTAGTTCGCATTTCAAATGCATCTGGCAATTGCATTACTTGGGCAAATACCCTATTCTTTAGAAATATTGTAAATATGTCCATTGCTTTGGCATTCATTTTATCATAGGCATCCTTGATTACTTTGTGTGGCATGCTATGCTGGAGCTGGCACTTTTCCATCAACAAGTGCCCATACCTTCCTTCCCGTAAATAGATTTTTTATTCAGAATTTCCAGATATGAAAGTTATTCCCCATCAAACATAGTAATGTTGGCACACGAAATTCTCCCATTGATGTCATCTTGGTGATGACTCAAGCACTTGTGCAAACTCACAGTTGGTTTTCTGATTCCATTGCCCACCAAGTTGCCCAAAAATGCCAATCGGGTAATGCACAATGAAGAGCAAGATGTGCTCATGCTGTCCTTCACCTTCACAAAGGAAACTCAATCTTCTAACCATTGTTCAATATTAGACATGAGCACATTCACCTCCTGGCCCACATATCTTATATCAGGCCTACTCGGAGTAACTACTTATAAGAACTCCTTGATGATGTGCATTTGCTTTCTAATTACCAAGGGTAGCTCTCCTTTTCTTTTTCTGGCTATTCCGATCAGAAATCACTATCTTCAGAAACCTCATTATCTTTCGTCTTGGGCTTGCTTTTCTCTTTCTTACTCTTACCTTTTCCTCGGGTGATAGTAGTAAATATACATTTGTCAGACTAGAATATATCCAATCGTACAAATCCAGATTTTTGTTATTCTAAAGTCCAAATTTCTCCATTGAAAGTAAAGAGGAAACAAAAGAGACGGAAAATGAGCGAACAAAAGTTTTTGAAAAACAAAAGATAAGGCATACCTAGCAAGTGAAGCAATGCTTATGTCGTCATCAATGCCAAAGCATAAGCAGCTATACTAGGTTTCTAAAGACTCGTGGCGTCTCTTGGGCAAATCCAAAGCTTACTAAAATTCGTCAATTAAACAAAAAGTAAAGGTAACAAGAAACAAAGACGAAAGGAACCAGAATGGCCCCCCCTTTTTTTTTTTTTTTAAGGTTTCAAATGGGTATTTAGAGCTTGTATATAAAGTTTAAAGCTGTAAAAATGTTAGTTTCTTTCATTTTCTAACATAGTTTGATGTCATATGATGACGTGGCATTCCGATTCCCGTTCCCCCTTCCCGGAATGCTCTCATTCCAACACCCGAATTTCCAGAACGTTGTTCCCTGGTAACTATGGATAGTAGTAAATGCCTTCTTACCACCACCATCCTTTGCCTGCCTCCGGGATCAACAAGGGATAGCTCACAGCTCCGATCACCTTCTTCCAGTTGTGCAGCAGAGTCGGTCCCTTTGGGGGGCATTCAGCCCCTATATAAAAGCCCCATTGTTGGGGG
Source organism: Dipteris shenzhenensis (assembly GCF_047967505.1). Taxonomy (NCBI): domain Eukaryota; kingdom Viridiplantae; phylum Streptophyta; class Polypodiopsida; order Gleicheniales; family Dipteridaceae; genus Dipteris; species Dipteris shenzhenensis. The sequence continues at coordinate 37,160,278 of NC_141625.1, read as the reverse complement.
TCTTGTTACAGCAGAAAGCCCTGAGAGCCAGTTCTTGCAAGAGCAACAGTCCAGCCATCTGCAGCAGACCTAGGTGCTGACTTATACCCTGTAGGAGAGCATTACAAGGTGCATTGGAGGCAACCTTGTCACTTTGCAGACGTGCTCTACCTTTGACCAGCTCCTGACACCTCCACAGAGGCACATGGCAGAACAGAACAGGGTGCAGCAATTGGAGCCAGATTTGGTACCTTATAGTGGTCATTTGCTGAAGGTTTTGGTACAATTATTGGCAGTTTTATACTTTGGTGTATATTCTTTTTGGCTATACATCTGAGATCTCTTTTTTATCTGTGTCGCTCTCTTTACTGTTCAGTAAGCAAATGTAGTTAGTTGTGTCTTCCTTAGTGTCTTGTTATCTTAGGGTAAATCTTCTGCTGTGCAAGAGGGTTAGCCTTTAGCAAGCAGTTACCCTATGTTTTTCTGAAGTGTGCACAAGAAACACTCAGAAAGAACAACTCAGATCTGAGATTCAGGACAGCAATAAAACTCTCAAAAGATATGTCAAAGCATGAGACTACCAAGTCCCCCAGAGTTCCTACAAACTACTGCCCTGAATGCTCTATCTGCCCACAATGCTCAGGTGTGTGCTCCCTATGTGGAGTGTCAGTGGCAGCTTGCACTAATTAGGAATGTATGGTCTGACCCCCTCGATTTATAGGGGACCTCAGGCTATTCCCAATCTAAATAGGCAGACTGGCCTGTTTGTAGGGGACCTCAGCCTGTCCCCAATCTAAATACTGGCCTGTTTGTAGGGGCTGACCAGGCCTAGATGTAGGCCAGTATAGCCAGATTTGGCCGACAAGTTCCTCCACACCAACCCTTCCTGGAGCCTACAGACCAGACCATCAGGCGACATGTTACCTGCATGGGATGGGGTGAATCACATGTGGGCTTGAGAAGAAGATGCCACGGTCCACATGGGCAGATCTGGGTGGAAAGGATTATCCATGAGGGCTACAATGAGGTCAGCATATGGGCTGACACATAGGCAGCAACAGCATGGCTGTTTTCAAGACAGCACACAGTAGCATATGGTACAGCAAAAAGGGCTGCCATGTGAACAGTGAATAAGTTTGGAAAGGCTGGTGCAGCATGGCGCCGTACAGACAGGCGGTATTGTGGTCAAGGCTGGCACAAACTTGAGCCCACCAGCAAAATGGGCCTAGGCCAGTGGAAGGTGGCCAGAACATGGCCAGTCGGCCAGCCCTGTGCTCTGCTCAGTTAAGGGCTACAATGAACAGTATACTCCAACACATATGTTTTTTCCGAAGTCGCCATCTATACTCCTCTAGTGAAGAACATCCTCACTACTAATCTATTGGGAAGCATGACTAAATCCATCTTGATGACCTTGGACCCACATGCTGAATCCTTGACTCATTAGCCACTTTCCGAGTCGCCATCTGTACTTCCTCTAGTGAAGAACATCCTCACTACTAATCTATTGGGAAGCGTGAGTAAATCCATCTTGGTGACCTTGGACCCACATGCTAAATCCTTGACTCATAAGCCGCCTGAATGACATTGGGGCCACTAGCAACACCGCAAAGATTTGTATATTCCCCTGGATCATTCCTAACCCATTAACTTTCCACCCTTTGATGAAAGCTTTTGCTTCCCTTAATATCCACCATACAACTAATATTTGCCATATGACACTGAGCATGGGGTTTACAAAAGATGCCAGAGCCTTGGGGAAATGCCCCAAAGCTCTGGCAGGGATCATTATTTTCCAGTGCTCTAGCCTCCTTCCAGTCTTGGCTCAACTGTTTGTATGCCACAGTGCTCTGCTTCATCAAGAGTGGTGATGGAGAACTTCCATTTCTGGAACAGTTTGCCAAGGCATCTTGAGACATTGCCAGGCCAAGGCTATTCAGCAACTAAACAATCCCCAATTTATGGGGCAATTTAACAGCTCACAGGCCAGCCAAAAGGCCAGCCATCTCAGCCAACCAAGTGGCCAGAAAGTCCAGCTGGTCTGGCGGACCAGAACTGGCCGACCAGTTGACCGACCAGCTGGCAGACCCACCGACCAGCTGGCAGGCCCACCGACCAGCTGGCCGACCAGCTAGGTCTGGCCTATAAAAGGCATCTGCCCCCACACTCCTTCTGACAGGACAGGACCTGCAGCGACCTGCAGCTGCTCCTCTTCTCCACCATCCTTTGCTGCAGCCCCGCCTGCTCCATCTACCTCTCCTCTTCAGATCTGCTCCTCTCTGCCTCCTCTCTGCCTTCTCTCTGCCTCTCCTTCCTGCCTCCTGGCTGCTCCATCTTCTCCTCCAGATCTGCTCCCATCCTACTCCAGATCTGCTCCTTCTGCTCCAGATCTGCCCCATCCTGCTCCAGATCTGCCCCTCCTGCTCCAGATCTGCCCCTCCTGCTCCAGATCTGCTCCTTTTCTTCATCATGTTGCTATTCCAGATAGCCTGAAGGTTCCTTCCTCAAAGCATGCTGGTTTTCAGCCATTTCCTAGGGCAGCTCTAGCCCTTTATCTTCTTCGTCATCATCGAGCTACACGGAGGACTGCGCTTCGCTCCCTCTATTGCTATCTTTTCTACAGTTTCTCTACATGGAATCATCTTTCTGATTCACCTCAGCCACGGTCCTTAAGACACAACGGCTTGAGGTTCTTGTATTCAGTTTTTCATATTACCAACAGGCACTATGTTTTCTGAGTTCCGTTCTTCAGTTGTGTCTGAGTATTGTCTATTTTCTGATCGCTCCATTTCAAACCCTATCGTTTCTCTATATGGTATCAGAGCCATGGTGATCTAAAGACCCCAGATCTCTGGTGATCTAAAGATCTTGCTTCTTCATGGAGGCCATAGGTACAGGGAGCATCACTCCTATGAACATATCAGTTTCCTCTTCATTCCGCTGCGCACTAAGGGAGAGAACTCCATCTTCTACTCCCATCCCTCCCTCCCTTTCAAAACTCCATCTTCTACTCCCATCCCTACCTCCCTGTTCGGTTTCCGGCTTGACACTCCCCATTCCTTCAAAAGAGGGGGTCATGATTCTTCACCGCTACCACAATCGGCATCAACTTCCACGATCTACAAGTTCTCCCTAGGCGGGACCCTTTCTGTTCAATTGTGTCTAGATGACTGTTGTTTCGAATCTTCTACCTGCATGGAGGCGGAGATAGACTCCTCTCTCCCGAGGTCCACGATCAGACACACACTGGCTCACTGTTCAGCTCCGACCTCTCTAGATTATCAGTACTGCTACGACAAATTTGTTCTTTACCTTTGCTCTTTCCTCCACCTTTCGGCGGTGAGAGGGGGTGGCTTATTCTCTCAAGCTTCACAGTGTTCTTATTTCTATATGGTATCATACGTGTAACTGCGACACTTGAGGAAGTGAACAATTCCCTTGCAAGGGCACTCCTCTTGTGATCTTCTCTTGGGCATTTCACAAGGATAGCCAGCACCAGCATCGACATTCCTACACGAAGCTCCAAGCACACAATGTTTGCCCCTCAAAATTGGCAATTGAGAGGGGGTATTCAGCAACTAAACAATCCCCAATTTATGGGGCAATTTAACAGCTCACAGGCCAGCCAAAAGGCCAGCCATCTCAGCCAACCAAGTGGCCAGAAAGTCCAGCTGGTCTGGCCGACCAGCTGGCAGACCCACCGACCAGCTGGCAGGCCCACCGACCAGCTGGCCGACCAGCTGGCAGACCTACCGACCAGCTGGCCGACCAGCTAGGTCTGGCCTATAAAAGGCATCTACCCCCACACTACTCCTGACAGGACAGGACCTACAGCTGCTCCTCTTCTCCACCATCCTTTGCTGCAGCCCCGCCTGCTCCATCTACCTCTCCTCTTCAGATCTGCTCCTCTCTGCCTCCTCTCTACCTTCTTTCTGCCTCTACTTCCATCTTCTCCTCCAGATCTGCTCCCATCCTACTCCAGATCTGCTCCTCTGCTCCTTCTGCTCCAGATCTGCCCCATCCTGCTCCAGATCTGCCCCTCTGCTTCTTCTGCTCCAGATCTGCCCCTCCTGCTCCAGATCTGCTCCTTTTCTTCATCATGTTGCTATTCCAAATAGCCTGAAGGTTCCTTCCTCAGAGCATGCTGGTTTTCAGCCATTTCCTAGGGCAGCTCTAGCCCTTTATCTTCTTCGTCATCATCGAGCTACACGGAGGACTGCGCTTCGCTCCCTCTACTGCTATCTTTTCTACAGTTTCTCTACATGGAATCATCTTTCTGATTCACAAGACACAACGGCTTGAGGTTCTTGTATTCAGTTTTTCATATTACCGACAGGCACTATGTTTTCTGAGTTCCGTTCTTCAGTTGTGTCTGAGTATTGTCTATTTTCTGATCGCTCCATTGCAAACCCTATCGTTTCTCTATAAAGGCTATGCTGCATGTGATGAAATGCCAGAAAATAGATCGTGTTTTGCTGCTGTCAAAGATAATGGCTGCCTCGTCATTCCACCTAAGCCTAGGCTCTAGCACATTGGAACTTCCCTAACTGAATCTGGAGGAATAACAATATCAGAAACATGCCAATAGGGAACTAGGTCTTCTGAGGGTCCTCCCTTCTACTCATGTCTAGCCTCCACTTTGATAGTGGAGATTAACCCAACTATTAGGGTTTGAACAGATGCTTCCTCCAAAGCTGTTGAGATGTATTTTTTGTGCCACTTACGTTTGCAATATAAGTTGACGTTCTTCTTTCCCTCACAATCCTCATATTCCCAACCCAGTCCTTCACAGCAGCTACTCTCCTAAACTCTTCCTTCCTCTTGCAACAATACTTGTATTTGACCGAGGCTCCCAGACAGCCTCTTGCTGAGAAAGAGTTCTCTGAGCTCACGAAGAGCTAGGGTGTCAAGCCAAGTCAAGGTTGCTAAGAAAGACTTCTCTGATCTCACGAAGCAATAGAGTGTTGAGCCAAGTCAAGGTATGCCATTGACTACTAGCAGAAGTGTGTCATTTGTTGTGGACTATGCAAACAATGCCTGTTTGTTTTTGTGCCCGCCCACACATGTACATGCAGAACCCACGCTGATGTAGATATCGAAGACGATTATGTTCTCCTTATTCCTGAGCGTATTCTGGACCATCGACAACGAGAGACTCGACATCGACTTATCTCAGAATTCCTTGTTCTTTGGCGAGATCTGGACGACTCCAACGCTACTTGGCAATCTGATGAAGACTTACAGCAGTACCCTGACATTTTACAGCAGTATTTTCAGAATTTACAGTGATATTTCTACATCAGTTCATTATCTCCGGGAGGGGATGTCACGATCTGTGACGTATTCCTTTCTCTATTTCTAGACTTATGGATGGTTTGATGGATGGACACTTGTGAAAGGGTATGCCCTTTCGACGGGACACTTCCTAAGAGGCACAACTCTTGCCCTTTCGACGGGACACTTCCTATGAGGCACAACCCTTCACAAGAGACTCTAATGAAGAGACATTCCTATTGTAATGTACCCTCTCATCAAGGGTCACACCCTTCACAAGGGGTACACACCTCTTCATGCACATACCCTTTGGTGTACACACCTTTTCATGTGTGACTCTTCACTCTCTATATAAGAGAGGCCCAATTGTATGGATGACACACTACATCTACCCTACAGACATTCAAGCAATACAATTATTCCTTGTTCTCTGCTATCTCAGTCTCCTTTCTGTTCCTTAGCACATTTCTAAATATAGTAAATCTAGGATTTCTTACATGCCTGTTTGTTTTTGTGCCCGCCCACACATCTACATGCACAACCCACGCTGATGTAGACATTTTTATGTACAAGGCACGCGCTGGGAGCTGTCATGCCATGTATGCAATCGAATGTGCATGAGTTTATGCATTTTTTGTGTGAGCACACGGTTTTATAGCTCCATCAGCGAAGGAAAGCCAGGGCTCTCTGCAATTGGGGCAACTTTATTTCTTTGAAATCACAAAACAAGTGTACGCATTGTGTGTGTGTGTGTGTGTGTGTGTGGGGGTGAGAGAGAGAGAGAGAGAGAGAGATGTTATGACTTCAAAAAAACGGATAGAGGAAAGGAAACGAGTGGTGCCAGAGGCAATATACTTGCTTTCTTCCCAGATTCTGATGAAGAATAAATGCTCTCTTCTCTAAATTACATTCCTTACACCTCAGAAGTCCAGCTCGAGGTCGTTACTTTCTGGCAGAGGGGGACGCAGGGCTAAGACCACCCTTCCAAGTGCTTTACTACCGGTTTCAGCAACAACTGTTCCCAGCTGTAACCCTAGCTTACCACCTTCAATTTCAACCAAAAAGTACGTATCATCAGCAACGTCTAAAATGTGCTTGTCTGCAACCACGAGAAGTGGCTCCTCGAGCTCCTTCCTGCTCTTCGGTTTCCAGGGCAGTAGACTGGCATTTGGATAAGAAATAGCCACAGGCGAAACAGAAGTAGTCAAAGGCTCCCATGCGGGCACTGCGACCCATGATTTCCATGGAGTTTCCGAATGCTGTATACTGAAAGGGCCTTTGCGAATACATCTGGAGGGAGCTGCCTCTAATTCCTGAACGACGGGGTCGACTACCGGTAGCACGTAAGGCATAGACACTGTACCAGCGTCGCTGGGAGTGAGCCGAATAACCTGCAACAGAGCAGCTTGTTTCAGTTCATTTCCCTCCACTTCGCCAGTCTCCGAAAATGCCAATAATTTGGCTCGCGCTTTCTCAGAAACTGCATATTGCAAGCCCTTCTTCAACAAATTTTCTTTTTCAGTGTCGCTTTTGCACTCTTTGCTTTGCCGATAACAGGCAAATGCCAGACAATCTCCTGGAGTGCACGAGAAAGAATCCCACCCTTCTTCTCTCTTTCGTCTTTCATAATCTTTCATTGCCCTAGCCAAGTCCCTGCAATCCTTGGGATCCATTCTTCTCTCCAGAGCGAACTGGGCTGAAGATTTTCTCTGTTCTGCAGACAGAATCCGCAATTCATACAGAAGGTCTGCCCCTCCGATGTCGAAATAGGAAAGCGTATTTTCATCCATACCCGCAGCCTGCAGAGAGGATCGGACCTGCGAAGCGACAACAATCTTGTTTTGCTCCACGCCTGTCATTCCTGTGGATTCATCAATCATGGGAGGAGTGAAGCCTGCACGGATGAGGGAAGGAACATGCACCGCGTAATCAAACCACAAACCCCGGCGTTCTCTGAGGATTTCAAGCTGGTCCTCGGTGGACAAATTCTCAAGGGCGGGGACAAGGGTCGGGGGAGGACGAAAAGGCTGATAGACTTCCCGGCCAGCTGAGGCGGAGGAAGCGACAGCGCGAGGTAAAAGCGGATGCTGATGCTGAGGGAAACTGGAGATTTTCTTGAGCGAATGCAAAGGGGAGCGGAAGGTGAAGAAGAAATCGGATCTGGAGCAAGGGAGGGAAGAGAATCGGCAAGGGAGGTCGTCAGAGGAGGGGGCTGTGCGGGCGATGGAGCTGAAAGGGGATGACACAGAGAGCAGCGCCATAGCTCGCCCAACACAGAGCAACACAGGGAGAAGCAGAAGAAGAAGAAGATGAGGAGAGAAAAGAGAGGTGTGTTTTGGGGAGGGTTGGGCAATAACTTTGAGATCAACTTGGCATAAGTATCTGCCTCTGAGTGTGAATCTTGGATGGATCAAGTGTGACTTTGAGATCAACCTGGCACATAGGAACTCATGAGTAGTAGCTCACTCTTAACTCTGGGATGCCTCGACTCATCAGTAGCTCAGATGGATGGACTCTGGGATCTACGGACAATGCACGGACCTGCCCTCGACTGAATATCATCGATTGATAATACTTGAGCACCAGCTCGCAAGCCCCATTGTTTTGTGGGGCAGAAAACTTCTCTAACTCCATGATTCCGCATTGTCAAGGGTTGCAGCAGACCCTCTACGCCTCTTCCATTCATTTGTCAGAACTAAACAAGGACCGTAGTAAGCGCAGTGAGTGAGGTGGGTTGCCATGGATTGAGTTTAGAAATCTGATAACCCTTTGTGGGGTGGGCTAGATCACCTATCCATCGGGTCCTGATCTTTGGATCAATATAGTTGATCACGTCGCAAGTGCCGGTCCCCATTTGTGGGTTGGGCTGGATCACCTTTCCATCGGGTCTTGATCTTTGGATCAGTATAGTTAATCACGTCGCAAGTGTCTGTCCATGGGGACCAGCTCTTAGATGGGTAGAGAGTAAGAACTCAAACTATTAAGATTGGACGGAGGCAGACTACGGAACCGGAGAGCAGAGCTCAGATGGACCGCTCTTAGATGGGCAGAGAGCAAGAGAAGATAGGCTCCGTATCAGACTACTGACATTGGATAGAAGCAAACTATGGAACTGGAGGGCAAAGCTCAGATGGGCAGAGAGAGAGTAGGAGCCTACACACTCGAACGTAAAGGAGATGACGTCTTTTCTTGAAATCTGAGGCTTATAATCGAAGGCATAGAACTGGTAGGCTCTGTAGCAACTCAGACTACTAGCATCAGACGGAGGCGGATTATGGAATCAAAGGGCGGAGCTCAAATGGGCAACAAGACAAGATTGCTTGAAAGTAAGGGAGATGACAACCAGGATGGAGGTATGAGGGCTTTAATCAGCAGCACAGAGCTAATAAGCTCTGTAGCAACTCAGACTGCTGATGTCAGACGGAGGCAGACTATGAAATCAAAGGGCAAAGCTCAGATGGGCATAGAGAAGGAGCAGATTATACCTTCCATAGCCTGCATAAAGGACATGATAAGTTTTCTTGAAATCTACCCATTACACCAAGATGGAGTCCGTCAGGGGGTACGACAGGGGGTGAGACGGTGTGGCTGCCTGGGGCGTCGAGGCACGAGCGAGGTCAGGCATGGGGTGTCGAGCATGGGGGGGTGCCCGGGGTTGGAACAGTGCGAGCCTGGGGAAGCCTGCTGCAACCTCTGAATGGACGCTAAATCTATGCAAAGGGCCCAAGATTGATTCGACGGGGGATCTGGGGCCTCTCATTTCAAGAGTCTACCTCCATTCCACACTCTGCCTCCCCCAGAGTGACTGCAACATACTCGGCCTCTGTGGTAAACAAATCTTTACAATTCTGTGCACGAGACATCCATGACACTCCGCCACCTGCAAAGGTGAACACATAACTTATAGTGGATCTCCTACTAACCACATGCCCTGCATAGTCTAAATCCGTGTATCCAAGTACACGCATCTTTCCTCTGCCAAAGCAAATACACATCTCCTTGGTACCCTTCATGTACCTCATGATGCACTTAACTTCCTTCCAATCCCTCTTTCTTGGATTAGCCATATATTGGCTAACAACTCCCACTGCAAATGCAATGTCCGGTCTAGTAGCTATCATAGCATACATAAGAATCCCAACTGCTGATGCATACGGAACCTTAGCCATCATGGCTCTCTCCTCATCTGATTTGGGACTATTTGCCTGACTCAATTTCACATATGGAAGCAATGGAGTACTTACTGCATTCCCCCCCTCCATATTGAAACGCTACAACACTTTTGTAACATACTCCTTTTGTGAAAGCCAAAGGAGTTTCCTACTCTAGTCACGCGTGATGCGCATATCCAGAATATGACCTGCGGGTCCCAAATCCTTCATGTCAAAGACCTCATGCAACTTGGCCTTCAATGCATCTAGCTCTTAAGTGTTCTTGCTAGCCAATAGCATATCATCCACATAAAGTGCAGGAGTATCAAGCTATAATCCTTAGCTCTTTTCGTGTAGAGGCAGTGATCAATCTCAATTCTTCTGAAACCCTGGGACCGAATGAAAGCATCAAACCTATGATACCATTCTCTAGGCGCTTGCTTAAGGCCATAGAGACTCTTTTTCAGCTTGCAAACCAAATGTTCTTTGCCCTTTTCTTCAAAGCCTTGCGGCTGTACCATGTAAATTTCCTCATGCAGAGCCCCATGCATGAAAGTTGTCTTGACATCCATCTGCATAAGCTCCACATCCTTTGCTGCCACAAGTCGAAGTACACATCTAAGTGTGGTCATCTTCACAACCGGAGAGAAGATCTCATCAAAGTCCACACCCTTCTCTTACTTGAACCCTTTAGCAACCAAACGGGCCTTGTACTTAGGCACATCATCACCTATGACCTTCATCTTGTAAACCCATTTACATGGCAATGCTTCCTTTCCATGTGGCAAAGAAACAAGTCCCAAGTATTATTTTTCATGAGTGAATTCATCTCTGATTGCATACCATACTCCCACTTGCGCTGATCCTCATGCATCATAGCCTCCCCATAGCAAGAAAACTCCCCGCAGTTAGTATCACATAGTCTCCCCCTGGAACAAATCTCTGAGGTGGTCTAGACACTCTAGTTGATCTTTTGAAGGGCGTTTTAGCTTACTATCCCGCTTGCATATCAGCCACATTTGGCTCACCATTTCCACCAATAGATGATCCATCATCTGCCCTCGATTGCATACCCATGGGAGTACTCAGGGCACCATTTCCTGCACATTTGGTGCATGGACAACTTGTTGTCTATCAACATATGTGGGTGGATTCACATCCTGAAAAGTGATTCTCGTCATTTTCACATCCTTCATGCGTGTCTTATGCATCTTCTTCTCATTGAAGACCACATCATGACTTCATATGATCTTCTTTGCTTTTAGATCCCAAAGATGATAGCCCATCTCTCCACTTTCACCATAACCTAGAAAGATCCATTTCCTAGACTTAGGTTCTAGCTTCTTTCGAAGCTCTTTGGCATATGTGCATATGCCTCACACCTAAATATACCCAAATGAGAGTAAGAGGGCTTCTTGCCACTCCATGCCTCTTCCCACACTCTTAGAAAAACTCAAATGCGGTACATAACCCACATGGCATAATAGTTTCATTCCATTCTGGCTCATGTGCCCCAACCAACAATGCCACAAAGAAGTACTTGGTTGCTTAGTTACTGTAACAACATGATCAGACACCCCTGGGATACATGTAAGCGATACAATGTCCCACACTTGGCACATCTTGCCAAAACCATAGAGCCCTTCTGAATTTTCCAACTCTGAAAACCGAAGGTGGTTTGAAAACTAGCATTATCTAGCTGACCCGCTGAAATAAGACTCTTGATCAGCTTGTCTCACATTTTTCAAAACAAATGTAGACCCATTTGTAAAAGAAAACTCTATATTGCCTGCTCCCACTGTCACATGCATAGTAGATTTAATGGCAGGGTCTGTAGCCTCAGCAATGAGATCCCCTCCAAAATCAAAATAGGCCACAACCTGAGGACAGGTAATAAAACGGATCCGGGAGTATGTTGTCTCTGTGACAACATGGACTTAGGTAGCACAGAATGTTTGTAGAGTAGCAACAAAGCTCCGCTTGTACTTACATTATGCTAGGAATAATCCCTCTTAGAAATCCTACATGCATGTTCTACATGCAAGTACTACATACGATTCCTACATGCAACTCCTACATGCAAGGCCTACATGCAATTATTACATGTAAGTTTTACTTGCAAGTCCTGCACACAACCTATCTTTCCACTGTCATAAGTGGAGAACCATTCCCTATGGGAAGTAACATGAAATGAAGCACCAGAATCCAAAATTCTATCTTGGAAATACGCATCGTCTAAAATGGTAAGCAAGTCTACAAGTAAACTAGACATTAAGAGAATTTCATTGTCCACTATTATCAGTGACTGCATTGATTCCTCGATCTTCATTTTTCCTTTGTCCTCCCTTGGACTCTCTTCTTATTTGCACCCCAATTTTCATTCTTTTTCTTATCCTTTTGCTCTCTTTTCAACTTGTAGCAATCCTTTTTCATGTGGCCCTTCTTGCCACAATGGTAACACTCAATGTTCTGTGCCCTGGATTTGCTACTACGGGACTGTCCTCTTTCTTGGGACTTTTCTCTGAACTGTGATATGCCCCTTTGCACATCTAAGACTGCATCTTGCTTGTTGCCATCCATAGGCTTCTGTCTAATCTCCTTGCCAAACAAGCTACCCACAACATCATCAAACTTGCAGCTCTAACAACCTCTTCATGAGGTAAACTTTATTAAAGGTAGTTTCCTTCTCATTAGTGGCACATAATTTCTTCCACAAATCTTCCGTAGTCTGCTCATTGACTACTGTGAAATAAACTAACTCTACAAGATGAAGTCTAATAGTAGACTTTGCTAATGCATCCAACTCATTCCAATCATCCTTAGACATATCTGCAGGCTTAGCTCCAATCCCTACCGCCAAGGGTTTAATCTGCTTCTTTTGAATAAGCACATCCCTCATCTATTCTTTCCATAAAGAAAAGTTTGTCCCATTAAACTTTTTAATGCTAAAAAACTCCTTTTTAAATATGGAAGAGGATGCCATGATGCAAATGAAACAAAATCCCAAATGCTTGCACTTGCAAGAAAGAAATCACACCAAATACCAGGTGCACCCAAATGTGTATGCCAAAATGGAGGCTCAAACGTCAAAGGCTCAAAGCTTCAAAATGCATCTAGCTCATGTGCATATACTCTACGTCCATATGAGTAAATCTGGCCCAAAAGAAAATGCCAACTACAATGGCAAAACAATGGCAATCCCAATGCCAATAACTGCCAAAATGCCTCAAGCATAAATGTTGTCCATGAACATATGCATCAACAAAATCTCATCCAAGAGATCATAGCAAAACTTGTGCGTCCACTACAATATGGCAAAGCTGTCCAACAGGCTCCTTGCATAGCCACAATTGCGATTCAGGCTCCTACAGAGCTCCCGGCTCCATGAGACACGAGCAGCCCAACAAACAACGCCTCCAATAGTGGCTCTACCTCATACAATACCTCAACTATGTCTTCAAATGCACTTGGCATGACAAAGCACCTTCTTCTTCGACCGCTCTAGTCAACACTCATAGCTTCCATACGCGGACCTCCATAGGTGACACAAGCATCTAGGCTCACGGGCAAGCTCAGTCCAAAGGCTCCTGCAACTCCATAGTCAGTCGCATGCCAGCGAACAACGGCATCTCAAAAAGCTCCTAAGCCAGTCACCAACCCATGCCAAAGCGGTCACAAAGTTTGTAAGAGCCATTGCAAATCAGCTGACATCCAACTTCTCCATCCCATAGAGTCACAGTCAAGCTCTAGATAGGGTTGGTTAACAAAACCCAAGGTCAGTTTAACCTAGTCAAGTTAACACACAATTGGTTGAAACTTTGACACGTGGCTCCTCACCCACTCAAGCCACGTCATTGTTATCATGACACGTGGCACCATATCTACAACATAGGCTCTGGTTGCCATGTCAACAGCATCTCACACAGTGCCACATCAGCACACAACATTATGCCAAGTGGCACCTTATCCACAAGGGCCACATCATCAGTTAGCAAGCAAGTTGAACAAGTCATTCAAGTAGATCAGGATCCTTGGTACATCAACAGTGGTGCATCATCTCATATGACAAAGCAATAGGAATGGTTCATAGAGATGAAACCATTAGAAGGTCAGAAGAATGTCATCTACACGGTAGATAATACACCGAATCCAGTTCAAGGGACAAGCATTATCCCTCTGAAAATTTCACTAGTATGAAAGGATTGGTGAAAGATTTACTCTATGTTCTAAAGCTCAACAAGAACCTCTTGTCAGTAGGTCAAATAACGGAACACAACTACCAAGTCACCTTCAATGGAGATGAATGTACTATCATAGACAAATCCAGAGGATTTTAGCTAGTAGGAAAAGCAGTCAAGGAAGGACGCTTGTTCTAAATGCTAGCTACAGTATGAGATTTGCATGCCATGTCAGCTCAACCGCAGCAGATGCCACTATCCGCAAAATGGCACAAGATATGGTCATGTCAATTTCAAGAGTTTGATAGATCTTAGGAATCGAAATATGGCAATCGGGATTCCTAAGCTACAGTTTCTTGGAAAAGTTTACGAAGCATGTTGCTTCGGCAAACAAAAGCAAACCAACTTTGGTAGAGGCACCTCTCGAGCATGAGGTATTCTTGATTTGATGCATACAGATGTATGGGGTTATGCCCAGACCTACAGCATCAATGGTTCACTTTACCACTTGACTTTCATCAATGACTACAGCAGATACTGTTGGGTCTACTTTCTCAAAGAGAAATCTGAAGTCTTTTCTAGATTTCAAGAATTCAAATCCATGGTAGAAAATCAGACAGGCCAAAAGATCAAAGTCATGAGATCAGATAGAGGAGGTGAATACATGTCTTCAACATTCATGAACTTTTGTAGAAGTCAGAGCATTCAAAGACAATTCACTTATGCAGATACTCCTCAGCAGAATGCAAGAGCTGAAAGGAAAAATGGTACTTTAGCAAACAATGCTAGAGCAATGCTTAGTGAGAAGCATCTTCCAAATCAATGTTGGGCAGAAGCAATAGCCACTGCAAACTACTTGCTTAATTGGCTTCCAACCAAACCGATTCAAGGTATGACACCTTATGAAGCATTCACTCGACACAAGCCATGCATTGGGCATCTCCGCATATTTGGTTGCATAGCATATGCCCACATACATGACGATCATCGCAAGAAATTAGATACGAAGTCACGCAAATGCATCATGGTTGGTTATAGTGAAGAAAGCAAAGCATACAAGTTGTATGGTCCCATCAACCAAAATGTCATTATCTCCAGAGATGTAATCTTTAATGAGGAGTCTGAATGGAAAACCTCAAACACACAGGAGATAGACTCACCGATTTCATAGTCATCAATAGAAAAGGTTGATGAAGAAGAGCAAGAAGCACCCCAAGCAAAGCCACAGTGACTCAAACGGTCTACTAGGGAAAGCTCTAGACCCCACAAGGGAGAAGGGAGTGCTTATGATTGAGGAGAAGGGGCATGGCTTTGTAGCCGACTGGGTTGTCTTGACTACCCACAACATCATCAAACTTCAATACTCCACCAGGTGCTGAGTTACTCGGCAGTTGTACGAAAAGTATCCCATGAGGATGGCAATGAACACAAGAGAAATATTGCCTTAGTCTCTGCATCAAAATTCATATTCTGAGCCTAAAGCTAGCTGAAAATAATATTGAATTCATTCAAGTGAGAAGCAATGGAGACCCATTCTTTCATCTGTAACTCAAACAACCTCTTCATGAGGTAAACTTTATTAGAGGCAGTTTCCTTCTCATAAGTGGCACATAATTTCTTCCACAAATCTTCTGTAGTCTGCTCATTTACTACTGTGAAATTTAGACTAACTCTGCAAGATGAAGTCTAATAGTAGACTTTTCTAATGCATCCAACTCATTTTCATCATCCTCAGACATATCTATAGTCTTAGCTCTAATCCCTGCCAAGGGTTTAATCTACTTCTTTTGAATAAGCACATCCCTTATCTATTCTTTCCATAAAGAAAAGTTTGTCCCATTAAACTCTTTAATGCTAAAAAACTCATTTTCAGACGTGGAAGAGGATGCCATGATTCAAATGAAACAAAATCCCAAATGCTAGTACCTATAAGAGAGAAATCACACCAAATACCAGGTGCACCCAAATATGTATGCCTTAATGAAGGATAGTGTCACCAAAACTCAAGGCTCAAAGCATCAAAATGCATCTGACTCGTGTTCATATACTATGCATCCATATGAGCAAATTTGGCCCAAAAGAAAATGCCAACTACAATGGCAAAACAATGGCAATCCCAATGCCAATAGGTGCCAAAATGCCTAAGGCATATATATTGTCCATGAGCATATACATCAACAAAATCTCATCCAAGAGATCATAGCACAATTTGTGCATCCACTACAATATGTCAAAGCTGTCCCTCAACATAAAATAGCATCTATATGCTAAACTTCCAGCAAGAAAGCATCCCACAAGGCAATCTGGGCCTATCAACGCATTCAACAAGGATTGCAATGCATCCAAATGACCTGTAAAGCATTCATTGCAACCACTACAAACCACAAATGAGTGCACATGGCTTAGACTACAACCAGAGTGACCTACATAAGGTATATCCAAAAGATCACAGTCCCACAGCAATGATCGCTAGTGAAATTAGAGTCTGGGATGCCTCAAAACATGGGTGTCATTGCATAATCGGACTCAACAAGGAAATCTACAAATATCTCTCTTCTGCCACAACTCCAAAATCCCAACCGACGAACGCAAATTTTTGAGTCAATCCTTGCAGTTTACTAGCAATTAAGACCTTAGGTAACTTAGACTTTAGCCAAAATGCCAGGTGGCACCTGTGTAGAGCTTTGAAGAACATCTAGAACAGAGAGACAGAATGGTGACACAGAGTTCTGTATCTCCGCGAATACTCCACCGAATCACGCAAGACTTTGCAGGTAGCAGTTTTGGCTTATCTCTGAGTCACCGAAACTAATGGAATTAAAAATTATGGTCTCTTTGAGTAGGTCCAATACATGAGCATTGAAATGTAGAAGAGGATCAAAGAAGATGAAACGCTTGATTTAGCAACTTATTACTGCTCCTACTCCTCCTGGGCTGGTTGGAAGTTAAATGCAAGCCTGGAAGTGCTTTGGTAGTGGAACTTGAACTCGAGCTCACAGGTCATGAAAAACAGCATCAGTAGTAGCCAGATTTACAAAAATGGGCTCTTCTTTGCTCAAGTATTTCACAGAGCTCACGACATGAGCAACAAAGTCCAAAGCCTGGGAATGCCAGCACCCATGAGATGATTCCAAGAGAAATCAGTTCACTAAGGCTCAAAAAACGTCACAGGCTCCAAAACCACCTAAATTTTAGCTTTTTTGCTTCAAAAACCACTCAAAGCTTGAAAAACCACTCTAGAGACTTACAAAACCATCAACAGGCTCCCACAAGGTTCACATACCACCTGGGCAAGTTAAACAAGCACCCACAGGCTTCCAGAAAGCTGCAAATGCCACCCACACAACTATATGGATGCAAAATGACCTCTCGAGCTCAACTAGACCACCCACAAGTGCTCTGATGCCAGTTGAGAGTGCTCTCAGCAGAAGCAAAATGGAAGAGGATGAGAGAGAGAGAGATCCAAAAGAGCATGACACACATTTTGGTGGGTACAGAACACCCTATTCTTCTATGTCATCCATATATATATGTGTTTGAGTATTGTACATAATAGGGGTTAAGGTACACTGGCCTTTAACCCACACAACCCAATCTATATCAGAAACCCAACTAGCTATTGGTCCTTTTCCTAGCTCTCCTAGAAATATGATAGCTTGTGATTTGATCTTGCATTAAGGTACATAAAACGTTTGCTTTGATTCATACTAATGGTTGATATAGTCTTGTACACAAAGTGGCCCACCAAATTGACTATAGAAGGCATTTGAAAGCCATGTCAAAGTCATTAAGTAAAACAAATTGTCTATTACTTTTTATTAATACAGAGTGGGATTTGAATCTGGTTTGCTCTTCATCTTTACATGTTGTGTTCAATCTCAATAGGTATGGAATCTACCATTTTTAATTACTCCAAAATAATGTCTATGTACTCTATCTAGCTGAACAATATGTCATTTTTATTCTGCTTAGCTACAACACTTAGAACATAAAAATAAATCTGAGTCGTGAATTCCAAGCTTTGTGCAAGATTGAATGCTACCAAAAGAGTGATCAACCTTGTTGTGCCAATCTTGTGTGGATTTCTTGAAGTCATATGATGCCTTCTTGAGTATGTATACTAAGAATGTGGTTATTAGTATCAATGTCACTAGCTAACTATGTCTTGTAATAGCTAGACCAAAGGATAGGGAATATTCTACAAGGAGGGAGTACCTATGTATTCTGTCTATGGAACTAACTCTAATATATGACTAATAATAGACAATATGTGTTCATCTGATACTACCTCTAGATCTGGTGAGGGCTAGAGTTATCAAGGAAGAAATCTATTGATTGATTATTGTTGCTAATCAACTTGTCTAGACTGTCTAAGTCACTCTTGAGGAAGATTGTCATTTAATAAGTGTTGCCATCACCTCATAGTCTATCTCCCTATATCAAAGAGTAGTCAAGAGATATCTTTGGTCCTCATGTGAGTGTCCACCTAAGGTTTAGTCTATGAGGTCATGCACTCCATCTCTCTACTATGTCTAATCCCATGATGCACCTAGCTTGGGTCACTAGAAAGAAATATACGATGATCCTCTAAATGGCATTTATGGTCTCTCTCATGCTCTTCTTTGAGCTTGTATGAACTTAGCTCTATGTCTCTGGGCCTTGAGGAGGAAAATCACTAGAGCATGGTCAGAGGAAATGCATAATAATTGTTGCATAGGGTCCAAATGATTACAAGAATAGAGTGTTCTACATCATGCTAAGTAATCTTTTATTTCTAAACAAGAGCTTGAGATGTGACTTTGCAAACGTGGACAAAAGATAACATAGGAGCCTTATAAAAGACCTTTTAATCCCCCTTAAGGAAAAGATAATCATAGGAGATTTCCTCTCTAGGTTGAATTCTTTCTATTTGTATCCACATGTGTGGGTTTTTTGTTTTAGATTTTTTTTTGGGGAATTTTGAAAAAGGAAATTAAAGTAAAGAGATTTCTACACGTTCTTGAGGGTCATTGGTTGTTTTAGACTCTATCAAATTACAAAATATATAGAATTTGATATGGGACATAAATAAGATCCATGGCATTTCAAATGGAGAAGAGGATCCTAGCATTTCCAAATTCAAAAACTATGAGACTAAAACACTCTAGAGCATCAAATATAAGATATGAATGAATGATTTTGGAAATTTTCTCCATTTAATGGTATGACATGATAGCACCTTTTGAGAGTCTGATCTAAGGATTAATCGTAGGAATTGAGTAGTGGTACCATTCACTCTTAGTAGAAGTTTTCAATTAAATCAAATCCATTCTAGCTATCAATAAGGACATAATAGATACAAAGATAATCTAACAATTTTTCCTATGTGAATAGAGTTGTGTATCCTTGGACTGGGTGCAGTTAATATCTACAATATTATGGAATACTCAATCGGAGATTGACAAAATGTGACCATGGGATAGCAAAGTCAATAGATAAGAACTAACCATAAAGAACAAACCATGGAATATCAAAGCCTCTAGATAAGAACAAACCATGGAATATCAAAGCCTCTAGATAAGAACAGACCATGGAATCTCAGAGCTTCTAGATAAGAACATTAATATAGACTGCATTCATGCCTAAATGATTGGGCACAATTATTTTTCTTAAAATTGTTGAAGATTTTCCTTGAGACCTTGGGGATATATAACACCAACTCTTTTAAAATAATTAAATGACTATCTTGATGCATGGAAACCTTCACAAAAGATTAGCAAAAGCTATATATGAAATTATCCTAGGACTTATTTATTGATCTCCTAATAGAGATGTACCATTTAAACCTATGCTTATCCCGATGATAATCTCAAAAAATAAGAACAACCCTACTTCATAGGCTCTCTAAAGTACCAATACAATAGTGGAATCAAATTAATTTAATTCATTAAATTTTGGAAATAATCCTTTATAAAGGATAAGTGGCATTCTCATTAGTGAAATTTTCTTTAGGGATGGATTGTTTACACTTCTTACACTACAAGAATGTAGTAAGAGTAACAATTATGGACACCTATCAACAACATAGATGAATGTTAAGAATCCTATAACATGGACTTTGGTATTTGTTATTGTGCGTATTTGGATTTGCTATTTATGGTTGATTGTGAACCCTTAAAGTTAAATCACGAAGAGTGGAAAGGTTAAAAGATCAAGAAGAGTGGAAAGCTCTGAAGATCAAATGGGATAAGTTTCAATTTGGATTTGGCTTTAAGTTCTTTTTATGACTTAAAGTCAAAATAAAATGGCTAATGCACATAGGAAGTTCGCACATGAGGCAAAATAGTGAGGTACCACCAAAGTTAATTTTATTTCCCATTTTCAAATGGAGCCATGTAGCACCACATATTATCATGGCCACAATTACATACTTTGACAAAGTATGCCAAGATTTCTAAGAAACAAATTACAAAGACCATTAGTCAAGGATTGTGTTCTATCAATGTAGATTTTCTACAAAGTAGATTGAAATGGATTTGGAAATTGAGTATCTTCTATTAGATTAAATGTTAGCAAATGCTAGCAGTCATGCAAAGCATCTTGGTATCTATAAAGCTACAATTTGAACTAGATGCAAACCAATCAAGATATGAGCATCTAAAATAGGTGTAGGTTACAACAATTAAGTATTTCCTTGCAGTTTCTCTTTCACATAGAATAGTCAAGAGAAAGAATTATCTCAAAACCTTACACACTTAAAAAGATCAATTTATAATTCTCTCTCTATGTATATTCCTCTCAAACCTCTCCTAAGAAACTTCCATGAACCTCATAGTATGCTCACAAAGAAAAAACATAGACGCACAAGAAATTAATCCCCTCAAAATGTACAACCACTCAAAATATGATAACTCAAGCTCCATGAAGCAGATTCCTTGCAAACCTAAATCAAAGAGAAGGAGAGGTCTACACAATGACACATGAAGAAAGTGCTGTTACTTCTTATGGGCAACATTGCTATTTTTCCATGGAAGGGGAAGTGAGACATTTGCACACAAAGTCTTGGGCCTTTAGTGACCCCTGATAATGGTAGTCAAGAGACTCCCTTTCAGTTACACTTTCACGAAGGGATGTTGGAGAAGATTGGATCTCATAGCTAGTCTGAGAGAGAGAAACCAATCTTCGAAACTTGTTGGCCTCTCCCCTAAAAGTTTTAGTCATAATTAAATGGGCTCTCAGTGATTGCAGTCTCGAGGTGAAATCATGAAAATCCAAGGGCACCAATCGTCCACATTACTTAAGGACAGGCCATCTTTTCTAGGATGGTCATGTAATGAAGGAGCTAGATGACAAGTTTTGGGTGATCCATGATATTATAAACACAGCTTGCAATGAATGAGGCTTGCAACAAGGAGTAAGATAATTAAGGTAAGGCGTTCATGTGAGTATGTTTAATAGCACAAAGTAAGAAACAACGAATAGCAATTGCCAGGGCAATGCTAAAAAATCCCCCTATTCTTCTCTTGGATGAAGCCACAAGTGCTTTAGATGCAGAGTCTGAAAAGAATATTTAGGAGGCCCTCGTTCGAATCATGGTGGGACGAACTACTGTGGTTGTAGCCCATCGTTTATCAACTATTCAGAATGCGGATTTGATTGCTGTTATCCAGGAAGGCAAAGTCACAGAATTTGGGAGACACCAAGAATTGGTGGCAGAAGGTGGAGTATATGCCAATCTCATAAAAATTCAAGACGAAAGTACAAGACCGACTCAAGAGGGTGCAGCAATTAGGCATCATACCAGGTAAGAAGGCACTAAATATATTTTTTTAAATAACAGCTCCTCTTTTTAACACTATCATGAGGTGCCACACTATCATGAGGTGCCCAAAGGTTGAGCTTACATGCATCTATGGAGAGCTTGCATGCTAGTGTGGAAGAGTGAAGCTAAAGTACAAGGACTAAGCTAGAGACGCTAAGGTTTGCATATGAGTGTAGAGGATTGAAGGTCACTTCACTTTGCATGATGGCTACTAATCTAGTTGATCAAATGGAAAATATGATTATAATTAGTCTCCCTCCCTGGCCCCCCCCCCCCCCCTCTCTCTCTCTCTATCTCTCTCTCAAATGATGATTAAAATGTAAATGCGATTCAAATAGTCATTCACCACGCTCACCTTGAAATGAAAGCTCTATTTAAAGCTTTAACCTCATGTAGATTTAAATAGTCATTCACCTAGATTTAAATAGAGCTTTACGCCCAAGGTGTGAGACTAATTATAATTATATTTTCCATTTGAAATCCTTCTCTCGGGCTTAGATTTCTTTCCCTGCGCAGGGATTCGGGTGTGCCACTCAGCTCCTCAGTCATCTCCCCACTCCCAAGCAGAACAGCACCCTCCTTATGGCAAGCGCGCTGGCTTCATCCCCCGTCGAGTCCAGGATTTCGGAGATGGGGGGGCATTTCCAGAGATCCATGCCCTCAATGTGGGAAGGAAAGAGGAGAAAGCTGATCGGAAGATCCTCCCCACAAGTGTGGATGCACAGGGAAACATTGCTTTTGATACCATCGTCAAGCTGCCTGAGAATGCGTCGAAGACCGTCTTCTCGCAGCATCGTGACCTCGTGCCCAAGCTCCCTAATGAAGTCGAAGAAAAGGCCAGGGAGGAAGAAATTCTGGAAACCACTCTTAGAACTAAGGAAGAAATCGTGAACGTAAGGGTCAGTGCGCAACCGAAGAACGTGCCTTCTCAATCTTCGGCCCCCTCCTACGTCAAGTATACTCCTTCGCAGGATTCTGCGGCTTTTAATTCTGGAGCCAAAGAAAGAGTTATTCGTATGGTGGAGATGCCAAAGGACCCTCTTGAACCCCCAAAATTCAAACGTCCTAAAGCATCCGGCTCACCACCTGTTCCTATCATGCATTCACCGCCCCGACCTGTGACTGTCAAAGATCAACAGGATTGGAAGATACCTCCTTGTATCTCGAACTGGAAAAATCCCAAGGGTTATACGATTCCTCTGGACAAGCGGCTGGCGGCAGATGGTAGAGGGCTTCAGAATGTCCAAATCAATGATAATTTTGCAAAACAGTCTCTTTATGTTGCCGAGCAGAAAGCCAGAGAAGAAGTGGAAATGCGGTCGAAAATCCGAAAAGAGGTAATGATTAAGGAAAAAGAGAAGAAAGAGCAAGAACTACGCATGCTTGCTCAGAGAGCTAGATTGGAAAGAGCAGGAGGAGGTGCAACGGGGCCAGAACGTATTGCAGCCGGTGGCGGGGTCGAATTACGTACGCCAGCTACTGGAAAGTCGGACGACTTGGATAGGGTGATTGCCAAGGACGAAAGAGCAAGGGAAACAAAAGAAGAAAGGGAAGAGCGCCTCAAGAGAGAAGCTCTTCGAGAGGAGCGGAGGAGGGAGAGAAAGAGGGAGCATAGGTTGGAAGCTAAGGAAGGTCACACAGGGAAGAAAAGCAAAGTCACAAGGGACAGGGACAGAGATGTTAGTGAGAAAGTCGGACTTGGCATGGCTAATATTGGAACAGCTGGAGCAGGAGAGAGGCTTTTCAACCAAGAGCAAGGGATGCAATCTGGTTTTGCAACCGATCATACCTATAATGTATATAACAAGGGCCTCTTCACCTCCCAGTCTCCTCTCACAAGCTTGTACCGTCCTAAGAAGGATGCTGACATTGATATCTATGGTGGAGCTGATGAACAAATGGAAAAGGTGCTTAAGACTGATCGTTTCAGGCCTTATAAAGGATTTGCTGGAGCAACAGAGCGAGCTGGTTCGTGAGATAGGCCTGTCGAATTTGATAAGGATGAGAATGTAATCTCAGAGCAAGTGCTGGATCTGCCATGAAATAAAGCTATGAGAGTTGAGTTTGAAAGGGGAAGGTAGTCTTCACAGCAGGTAATTGGTGGTGACTCCCCCCCCCTCCCCTTCCCAAAAGGTCTGAGGGTTTTTTTAATTTAAACAATAAATAACTTTTCAAATTTTAAATGATTAAAAGAGTGTTTCGGACTATAATCGTGCTTTGGACTTTATACACTACAGATTGTAGACATTCGATGTTGTTAGTAGCATCAACTTTATATCAATTGTTCTTAGTCTTGACTATCTTTTGCTGTCGTCTGTTCATGAGATCTTCTGAAAGAGTCATTTGATGATTCAGGTTGTATCAAGTGCTTTTCCACTTGAGATTTTGAGTGCAGCTACTTGTGTTTACTATGATTAGTCTGAATCTTTAAAGTTCAACAACAAAAAGTCTAAATTTGTATGATTGGACTTGTTCTAGTCTTACAAAGGTATATGAATCTTTAAAGTTCACACAATTCTTGTGTTGGTCTTTCAAAGTTGCGGTGAAAAATAGTCGTTTCCGTTTCAAATTTGGCACGCTACTTTAGCTGCCTGACGATAACCAAGATATTGCGAACCATGAAACTCCACAAGGAGTAGTTGGTGCCATCCAACTTATCCTCCTGTGTGAGAACCCCGAACACCTCATTTGAGTTATTTTGTGCCATTTTTGCCAAATAAACTCAAAAATACAGCAAACTGAACAAGTAAAATCCCTTCCTCGGATGTAAGATGCACAAGTAAAATCTGCAAAGAAAAATATGCCCACAGTGACAAATACTATCACAACCTGTCAAAGGCTCAAAATGCACCACAATGCTTTGCTCAATGCCCAAAAATCTACAAATAGAATCTACAAAAGGTGGCAAAAGTTTGCAATTTGACTCATACCGAGTCCAGAACTGTTTGCAGACTTCCAAAATGCCCTTTTACCTGCAAAATTGCAACTCAAATGCAAAAGCCTCAATTTCTTGTGGAAATTTGCATACAAAAGAGGGCAAATGGTCTGAAAGCCCCAAATGTTGCACAAATTGCACTCTGTCTGCAAAAGCCCCAAATTTCACTGTAAAATTGCAGTGTGATTGCAAAAGCCCCACATTTTGGACAGCCTGCAATCCAAATGCAATGTCTGCCCACAAATACAGAATGCCCCAAATTCTTTGCAAGATCTTAGCCAAACAATGGCTATCTGCAAACAATGCTTACCAAAAAACCAACTGCTAGAGTACCTATTAGAATAAAACCTGCACAGAATTGCGGATGCTAACGAAAGGTACAAGGGCCTACAAAATGTACGAAAATCCGTACATATGATATACAGTGTATGGAAGTATGGAAACTTGTACGGTTGTATGGGATGATTTGCAGGTGCCACACGTGCGGCGCAGTTGTACGGTCGAATGTATGGTGAAGTACGGACCATCTGTCCGTCGTACAAAAAATGATGTTGGAGTTGTACAGCAACGGTACGGAATCATACGATGGTACGGAGTGTACGACGCCTGTACAAAAATAGTCCGTACGACTGTACAGCCAGCAGCGTACGGACGATTACAGATTTGACGCCTACAGTACAGAAGTCAAGCTGTTGTACGGACAACGAGCTGCTAATGACGAGTTGTAGTACGAAAGTCCGTACATTGTACGACGACTGTACGTCGCATGATAGCTGATGCAGATTGTACGGATGATGTAGCAAAAGGCTGTACGGTAGAGTGTATGACACTTAGAGGTTGGTGCGTAGGTTGAGCTACGTGAGCTTGGGAGCTGAAGTAGAAGATGTGGGAGCTAGTCCAGAAAGCAGGAGCTTAGGATCTAAGAGCACTCTCACACACAGACAATGGCAGAAGTCCGGGGAGAGAAGCAGATGCTCTGATACCAAATGTTAGAAAAAGAGAGTGTGAGAGCAAGAGAGCTGAACGTAGTGCTTGCAATAGAAGAAGTGACCAATACAAGAAGTGGGATGGGTTTTGTCTAAGTGACAAAACCTTATCCTTCACTAACCGTAGTTATTGAACTAACTGTGGTTAGGGGGGGAAACCTCTCAATGAGGGAAAAGTGCCCTTAACCTACTTATTACATTACATTGCTCACTGCTGAATTATAATAATAATTCTAACAGAAGAATGCTAGTGATATTGTAGTTTTTTCATGGGAGTGGAGATACCTTTCTCTCTTTCTAAGCTAATGAAAATTAAGACTTAGCTTTTTCAAAAAGATTTCACGCATCAAAAAGCTGATATTCTAGTGATTTTATTGTGACATGGACTTGTTTTACACATAGATCATGCAACCTCCAAGTCTTCATTTAGAAAGGCTCTAAAGCTTATTATTGTAAAAGGGGTCAGAGTTGGAACAACCCCAATTCTAATGAGTAAGTCCTTACCACCAGACCACCATAGATTAGAGTACAATCCTCTTTTGGATGCCATGTTTTTCAAGAGCACATGAATCTTTGAAACCTTTATACCACATGGGCTCCTACACCATTGGTTGCAAAAGCTACCCACAATTGGATTAGGTAAATGTAACTTATGATGATGTCGAGATATGGATAATTTAAGCATTTCTTTGATCATTAACTGTAATAAGAAAGAATTAGTGGCAAACTTACAGCTTGAAAATTTAAGAAGCGATGAAGCTCTTGAGAGTATAACAATGATGATCATGATCGTCTTGTAAAGGAGATATTGACATGCACCTTTGCAAGCATTGAGACGAAGTACTTTTCAATGGAGGTCACATTATATGTGCAAATTTATTGTAGGAATAATAATTCTAAAGCATAATAGAAAGGTTACTCCATAAATATGGATCTCATGATTTAAGTATAATAGAAAGAAAAGTCTAGAAAGAGATTAGGGCTTAATTTCTTCTTAATGTTAATACTATTTTGGAAGAAAATTGATTTTATAAAAAAGTCTAAATACATTTAATATTGATGGTGAAGAGAGCAACTATGCTAATGTTGGGAGATCAAAAGATGATCTCTTACGATTAAGAGATGGAAAGATGATCTATTATGTTTAAGAGAACAGTTTATGGACTCCTTTGCAATCAACTTCAAGTCATCACATATTCATGCTCAAAATGGGACATTTTAAAGGAAAATCTCTAGTATGAAAACATGGTATCAAATGAACATTCCAAAAGGGTGTTTGGAGTAAATGAACATACTGATACCATGCAACAAACTCAAATACATTGATTATCCAATTGAAAGAGAGCAAAAGCCCAAACTAGCATATTGACTATAGTTAATTATGGTTTTGTAATACAAAGTCATCATCATTGATAGATTGTGTGTCTTATAGACGTAGAATGAGTGATGTTTTCCCATGATGGAAAGAAAGTTTTGTCTCAACAACATGAATCTTAGCCTCTCTTCTTTTAATCTCTGGGAAAACAAAGAACCATGAAAACCTTCTCTATATTCTACCTAAGTTTTATATTGTGCTCCTAGAATATGATATAAAATGTAAAATAAATTCCAAAATTTCATGCCTTTTACACACTACGTTGCACAAAATTTGGTCTTTTTGTTAAATGAGATGATTTCTTACCTTTTGTAGGGACTCTTTTGAAAACTCAAAAGGGCAATAATGTAATGATGCTCATAATAGATTGTAGATACTCTAGGAAGAGAAATCCCAAGTATAAAAACTCATCATTTGGAACTACTACACCAACTTTATATAGGAGAGAGAGTCTAAAGGGAACTCAACGATGGGTGTTTAGAAATATATTAGGATGCCTAGGATGAATATTTTCAGATATCAAAAGATTCTTTGCATGGGTCATCTAATCCTAACCAGGGAAAAAAAGGAGGAGGGAACACAAATTGTGGAAGTGTAGGTCAATGGACTAATCTTTCTCTATGTACATTCCAAATGTTAGCCTTCTATTATTTTCAGGACAAATTTATCGAATTTGAAGCTCTAAAAATTAGTCCAACTAACTTGGAGAAGCCTCTAAATTCACCCCTAATTTTTTCCCTCATCTTAACACATGTGCTAAATTGGATAGAAGCCTTGGATAGTGGAAGCACATTAGGTTCATTTATCTCCACTAATCTAGAGGGAACAAGGATTTTGGCTACAAATTGGGAACATTGGTGACTACATATTCAATCTGAAGTTTACCATGCAATTACAATTAAGCTTCATAATTTTGTGGGTGGATATGTGTTGGGCTTGAGGATGTCCTTCGGATACCACAAGGAGCATATTTGTTTGAAAAGTATACAATCCAAAAAACTAACTTCATCTTAATGAAGCATGTGGAAATGCATTTGTTGGTAAGGGTTTACATGTAGAGGTGCTTAAATGTCTAAGTTCATGCATAAGCTTAGAGATTAATTTGTAGAGCCTACAAAACTTCCTTATAAAAGGAGGTTGACCATGCCATCCATTTGGAGGATGGGTTAAAAATGCAAGGGTTTATTTCTCAAAATCAATCTCCATTTGCCTCAACTGTGCTACTAGCCAAGAAGGAGTCTCCTCCAAATTTGTAATGATTACCAAGAGCTAAATAAAACCACTCGAAGACTAAGTTTTCCATTTGGATTGATAATTCTCCTAATGAATTGAAAGGGGTCTTATTTCTCACTAGCATTGACTTAGGGTTAGTATCTCACCCAAATTGAATTCAAGGGGGTGTGATGAATGCAAAAATAGTTTTCCAAACTACGAGAGGACACTATGAATTCAAAGGCCATGTCTTTTAGCGTAACTAAAACACTAGCCACTTTTTAACACCTAATCGATCAAATATTATAGCCCTTGATGATATCCTTATATATATAATGGGTCCAAAGAAGAGCAAATAGAGCATGTAAGGCAAGTATTGGCAGTGTGGATGGTTGGATGGATATTATTCCTTCATTAGACATTCTTCGAAGAAAGAAAATGCACTTAATTGTTTTGCTTAAATGTCTTTTTCCCACAAAACTATTCACCTAGAGAGCTCAAAGACTTTCAAGTAGTGACACAAAGTTGGGGGTAATAAACTTCACGCACCTCTTCACTTCCTACTGCTTTTGAGCTGAGTGACAAAGATATTTATCATTGAGAAAGGGACATTAAACAGAAGCTTTTATGCCAAGATACTACACCATACTTTCCTCCCTTAGATGAGAATGAAAATGGTAACATCCCAGGTAATGTTGTACTCAAGCATAGGGAGAAGGCAAGGATCAGCAGAGGCCATAATCTCATGAAGCTGATCTGCATCAAAGAGAAGAGTGATATGTTGTTGAAAGAAGATCTTGCGGCTCAACATGACATGAATTGATATATATCGAGGAGTTTGAAGGGGCTGATTGGGTCGAATGGATAGGTTCCAAGGAAACATTGTACCTCCTTCATAGATACCTTTACAATTAGCTCAAAACACTCTGCAAAGTGTCATTAGACACAAAGGCCTATAACTTTCAGTAGAGACATGATATCAAATATTTAAACACATATAGAGATGCGCCTTGAGATGGGCTTCACGTTGATATACGTTTCGTAAGAAACAAAGAAGCAGCTAGAAAGTTATGGGCAGTTTACTAGACGGGGGTAAAAATTGTCATGAAAACAGATTGTCAAACATAGAGACTCATAACTTTTTGCTGTAGTATTTTATTCAAGGTCTAATCACATAGAGACATGCATCTTGAAGAGAGCTTTGTGTGATATACGTTTCGTAAGAAACAAAGAAGAGGCCAGAAAGTTATGGGCGGTTTACTAGACGAGGGTAAAAACTGTCATGAAAACAGATTGTCAGACACAGAGACTCATAACTTTTTGTTTTAGTATTTGATTCAAGGCAATCACATAGAAACATGCATCTTGAAGAGATCTCTGCATTGATATAAGTTTCATCAAAATCGGATTACCGAGCGAAAAGTTATGAGCAAAACACTAACAGGGGGTCAAACTGTCATAAAAACTGCCCTCCACCCATGCTAGTTTCACCTGAGCAGGATACTCTCTCAAGACTCCACCTTCATCAATGATCCATGACTCGTAGATTTTGCCTAGAACAGGGTAAGTAACTCCCTTGGTGGCTTGGGAAATGGATGGACCATGCGTGTGCAATGAGCGACCGAATAGAAAGAACTTTTAAGGCTTAAGAAAAGGGAAGAAAGACTCAGGAGAGGGAATACGAAGTGATCTTAATTCTCAATAGAGTGAGACTCCACTCTAATGCAACTCAAAATACTATAAAAACAAGGGAGAAGAAGAGGTTTCATATGTACAAGAGGGAGCAGAAGCTCCAAGACTACTCATAGAGAGAGAATGAACTAGAGAGAGATGGACTCAAGAAATTACATAAGAGAATATCTATAAGAGGGAGAGAAGGCTCATGGAAGAGGCTTGAGGAGACTAGAGCTACAGCAACATGAGGATGGACGGTTTACTAGACGGGGGTAAAAATTGTCACATGAAAACAGACTGTCAGACACAGAGACTCATAACTTTTTGCTGTAGTATTTGATTCAACGTCTAATCACATAGAGACATGTGCCTTGAAGAGAGCTTTGCACTCGTGAGAGGGGATACGAAGTGATCTTCATTCTCAATAGAGTGAGACTCCACTCCAATGCAACTCAAAATACTACAAACACAAGGGAGAAGAAGAGGTTTCATATGTACAAGAGAGAGTAGAAGCTCCAAGACTACTCATAGAAAGAGAATAAACTAGAGAGAGATGGACTCAAGAGTTTACTTAAGAGAATATCTACAAGAGGGAGAGAAGGCTCATGGAAGAGGCTTGAGGAGACTAGAGCTACAGCAACATGAGGCTTAATGGTGGAAGAGGACTTGAACAAGGGAGAGAAGGGCTCCTTTTATAGAGATTTTGTCACCCTCCTTCACCCATTTACAATTGCTGTCTGTAGATTTCTTTCCCCATCAATCACATAAGCCCGTATGTCACCATCCATGTCCTTTTTGGCTACTCTTGCGGAGGCTTAATGGAAGAGGCTTGAGGAGACAAGAGCTACAGCAACATGAGGCTTAATGGTGGAAGAGGTCTTGAACAAGGGAGAGGAGGGCTCCTTTTATAGAGATTTTGTCACCCTCCTTCACCCATTTACAATTGCTGTCTGTAGATTGCTTCCCCCATCAATCACATAAGCCCGTATGTCACCATCCATGTCCTTTTTGGCTACTCTTGCCATGTGTCCCATCAAAAGATGCTCAAGACTCTTAAAATATTGAGAAAGTCAAGAGTCTCCCCACATGGAGCCCATAGGAACCCTCTCTTTTCCATATGTCCACATCCTCCTGATTCCACATAGGAATTCTAGAAGGATTCCTCTTGACTCCAACTCCTCCACATGCCTTCCACACGCTTGGCATGTGGCCTCTCTTATATTATTGGAACACATGGACATGAGCCCACCTCTTTATATGACTCACTCTTCCTATTTTCTAAAAACCCCATAATATCCCCTACACAAATAACTCTCACTCCATACCAAGGTATTTATCATTCATACACATGGTATTTACAATGATCCATTCCATGCATCCTCTCAATCCTATACAATATCTTAGAAAATAGAAATAAGTGAGAGCCGCTAGGCTATCACTTGATACTCAAACTCTTATCAAGCATAGAGAAAAACAATACCAATGCCAAATAAAAAAATATCAATTTTTGGCGTCACTATGGGAGTAGAGTTATATGGTTTTAATGCTAAGGCACACTTCGCTCACAGCTACAATAGTTGTATGTTGTGATTTCTCTCAACTTTTTATTGTTGAATCTGATGCTAATTGAAGGGGCATAAGTGGCATTCTTAAACAACAACATGGTATTGTTTCTTATAAAAGTGTGTTGAGGGCGTTGGTTTCTTTGATGACAAGGCAAAACAATGAAAGAAATATTTATACAAATGTTATATAAAACGAGTATAAAACTTCATGTTTTTTAAGAATTGGATATGCTACCTTGTTTGCCTTGGAATAAAGTGAAGGTTTTGACACCATTTGCAAGCTTTAGAAATTTACAAAATGTCAAATTTTAATGCAATTTCCAAGTTGTTGTACACAAAGAGTCTTTTTATCTTCAAGTTTAGTTATTTTTTGGAGGCTTACTATGCAAAAAAAGGACCAATCTATAAAATGGTTTGTTTTTTGACAAGTTTATGAGTATCTATTCAAAAGACATGTTTGAGTTGTTATTTGAATGTAAGGTTCTATTTTAACTATAATGTTGCTTGTAGCACATCTCTATCTCCATCATTCTTTGAAACCAACAAAATATTGCCCATTTAGAGCAATACCCCATTGTAGACCATTCGTAAACTTGATCATCATCAATTTATTATCAGCTCCCTTAACATATGGATAAAGTCTCCATAAACACTTGATATGATTTCTAATTGAGTCTCTTGAGTCAAGTCGTTTGCATTCTTGGCTTCCTTCAGAGTGATTCCTACCAAGTATGTGCATAATCTAGAAGAACAAGCTAGATTTTACCTTTGGATATATTTGGAAGATAATTTTTCATGAGTTTGCTTTCCACTCTTCAAATACAACATATTTGCTATTTTTGGACTTTGTGAATATTCAATATGCAATTTTTCATGCCGAGATGTCAATGGGAACTTCATGCTCTAATATCATAAAGGGATAGGAGAATACATTCAAGCTCTATGTGGGTTCTTAGGCCTAAGTCTAGCACCCAAATCCAAATGGTTGTACCACTTAGTATTTGTTATTCCTTGCTAGCTAGCCCTTCAACCAACATACTATGAAAGGCCTTTAACCTTGTAAGTCCCTTCATTTTGAGGGGCTAGCGTAATCCCCCAACCCTTTCGTATTTGACTATAAGCACGTATAGGCAAGCAAAACAATTACAGCTTGGACGCTAGCATATATAATTTGAAGATTAATATAGAGTTTGATATAGTGCATAAATCCTACCTTCCAATTACACATAAAAAATGAATAGGAGATTCAAGAGTTGCAACCATATTAAAACATGCAATACATTCATTAAACTTAAGATAGATTTCTTTTCTAACTAGGCTACAATAGGTAAAAAAAGATTATTGAATTCCATCCAAGATAAATTGCAATTCTTGCATACCCATGGGTCTGAAAAATGTTTAGTGGGATTTTCTTTTCAATGCACTACAAGAGTTCCTCATATCTAAAGCTTAAGAAAGATTTCTTTTCTAACTAGGCTAAAATATCTAAAACTTAAGATAGATTTCTAACATGCAATACATTCATTAAACTGAAGATAGATTTCTTTTCTAACTAGGCTACAATAGGTAAAAAGATTAATAAATTCTATCCAAGTTAAATTGCAATTCTTGGGTACCCATTGTTGGCTCTTTCCACGGCTTCCACAAGAAGAGCAGGGTATTCTCAGTATGTAGGGTTCCGAGGGTTTTTGTCACCTACAAACATATAGGGGTTGTCATTTGTAGTATACTCGTAGCTTAGAACCTCGAGTCGTATTCCGGTGAGAGACGTAGGCTTAAGTGTGGTGAGCAAACATAGTGCATAGGAAAACTAAGACTCAATCATCCCTACTACAAAATTAATTAGGTCTTCCTAAATGTGCAAAAACATGCATATGCCAGTGAGTGTGCGTGTAACAATCTAGTGCAAACTATATGTGGAAAAAACGTGCATATGATAGTGAGTGCATGTGTAACAATCTAGTGCAAACTATCGAAGACTTGGGGTTCCCAAAACTTTGTTTTTGTTGGGGATGGCTTGCATGTTGAAGTAGTAGCACTTCCGTCAGCTCCCGTTCATTGTTGTGTTGAATTAGACTCCATCCAATGTTTCTAGTGGCACAGCTCTGATGGGATTCATCTTTCTTACTCGGTAGGGTCCTTGACCTAGATACTTCAGTTTCACCTTGTGTACTTTGGCATTGTATAACAAGACCAAGTCACTTTCCTTAATGTCTTTAGCTTTAAGATTTCTGTCAAACCATGCCTTTCTTCTGTGTTTTTCTATTGTCATGGCATGGTAGGCGATGACTAGTCTTGTCTCTGTATGCTTCTCCAACTGATAAAGTCTTTCTTTCAAAAATTCATGGTCTCCCATGCGTTCATGTACTGCTATGCATAGGCTTGGTATTACAAATTCTAGTGGGACCACAACTTCAAGGCCGTACACCAATTGAAAAGGTGTGTTCCGTGTATTGACCTTGAGTGTGGTTCGGTATGCCCATAAGGTTGCATTTAGTTTTTTTGCCCAATCAGAATGTTGTGGTTCTACTACCTTGGTAAGGATAATGCATAATATTTTGTTGGTGGATTCGGCCTGTCCATTCCTTGGGGGTAGTAGGGTGTGCTTTTTTTATGGATTACCATAAAGCCAGACAAGAGTTCTTGGATTACCTCATTGACAAAATGTGTGCCTCTATCCGACGCAATTTCAATGTGGCATCCGAATCGGATGATCACATTCTCGTATAAGAATCTTGCTATGCTTCTAGCATCTGCCTTTCTGACTACTTTAGCTTCAGCCCATTTGGTAAAGTAATCAGTGGGGCCACAATGATGTAATGTGCATGTGTTCCCTTTGTTGTTGGATTGATGGGACCCACGTAGTCAATCCCCCATTTTTCAAATGGTTTTTGTGCAACAACTATTGTTCGGGGATTGAAGTCTTTGTGTTGTGGTTTAGTAGTCCGTTGGCATACATCACAGCCTTTTACATATTCATAGGCATCTGCCCAAAGTGTTGGCCACCAGTAGCCTACGAGAAGGACTTTTCTTGCTGTGGCTTCCCCTTGGAAGTGTCCTCCTACAATGCCTTCATGGACTTCACTCAAGATTGGCATGATCTCATGAGGCATTACACATCTTCTTAATACCTGGTCCTTGCCCATCTTGTACATTTGTCTTGCAATGAGCTGATAGGGTGCAGCCTTTAGGATTAGTTTTCTCGCATCTACTGCTTTCATTTCAGGGGGTGATCTTCTTGCCATTAAGTACCCAATGATATCTCCACACCAATTTAGAATAGCATCGATTTGAAATAGTGTGGCATCTGGCAGGTCATCTTCTACTCCAGTGGCTACTTCTCCTGACTTGACCTGAGACATGTGATCCACAATGTAGTGTTGGACACCTTTGCAGACCACTATTTTGAAGTTGAATTCTTGAAGCAAGAGGAGCCATCTGGTTATTCTTCCTGTTCTACACGGACAGTTCACAAGATAAAGCAATGCTTGATGGTCGGTGTAGAAGACAAAATCATTTGCTAGTAAATAGTGCCAAATTTTCTTAACACTATACACCATTGCTAGGGCTTCTCTTTCTATGGTGGTATAGTTGGTCTCTGCATCATTGAGTTGTCAACTAGTGAAGTAGAATGGGTAGTCTTTCTTATGTTCACCAGGTTGACAAAGCACACTCCCAATTGCATACTTGGATCCATCAGTATGAATATGAAAATCAATATCCCAATTGGGAGATATAAGGATGGGTGTTGTGATTAGGCACCACTTTAAAAGCTCAAAGGCTTGGTCACACTCTTCTGTCCATAAGAATTCCACTAATAATTTGTAAAGTGGTCAAGCTATCATGGCATACCATAAGATTATTCTCAGCTTCTTATTGTGTTTAGGCACAATGACAATGGGTGAAACCAAATCAATGTGCTCTATCTTGTAGATGCATTCGGCATCTAGGAGTTTTTCCAGCTCGTCATCATAAACCATGGTGCCATACTTAGGATTTATGCAAAAAGGTCCACATACCTTAGGGTGGGCACCTTATAGGTATCATGTGTACTGCCACGTCTGGTGAAATTCCCTTCATCTCTTTGTATGACCATGCTAGGCAGTCACGGTATTCCATTAGGAGTGCTTTGAGTTTGGTTTCATCTTCTTGTCGAAGCTGTTTCCCAATGAAAACCAGTTTTTCTTCCTCCCCTTCAAGGGCAATGTGTATTGTGTGAGTTTTTGCCAGTCCCTCATACATTGAAGTTTCTCCAATGCTATCAGTTTCTTGAACTTCAGATTCTTTTAGTGGTCTTGGCATTGCTATTGGGACACTGCCACAAGTAATTCTTGAAGTACTTTGGCAGTTCTCGAAGATCGGCCTTTGATGGTGTTGAACTAGCCGAACATGTGCCATGTGTACTGGGTGGCATAGTTTTATTTACCACTTTGTTAGGCTCTTTATTACTTTCTTTTTCTGAAGTCTCTTGATCGAGCTTCATTCGCACATGTGGCTTATACTTCCGAAACTTCTTATGCTGGGAACTGTGGGGTAACTTTCCCATTGGGTCAGGTGTTCCCAAAGTAAGGGTTCATTTGTTGTGCATACTCCTTCCAGTCCCTCAGGGGACCATTCAAGAGGCGATGGTTCTGATTTTGAGGGAGCTGGCTTTGCTAGATACAATTTGATGATCCTTGTTTGGACTCGTTCGAATTATTGAAGTGTTCAGCCTTGGCTTTTATACGATTTCCTCCTGCAGCTTTCTTGTGGGATCTTCTGGTGTTATTTAACTTTGGACGTTCAATTTTTGGGAGCTCAACTGCCATTAGGGCATGCAGAATGGCTAGGTCATTGTCAAAGATTTGATCTTCAATTTCAGCATTCTCAACCTCAGTTTCAAGGTCCCAAGGAAAATTGGAGTCATCATTGGTATGGGTACCTTATTCAGGTTCTTTATCCCACTCGAGGTCAGCCATAAAGAATGGCACCTCTAGGTTGATTGGCTCTTCATATGTGAGTGGAGGATCTACTTGTAGCACCTTAGCATCTATCTGCGAGAAGATGGGGTCTAATGGATGGTAGTTGTCGATGGTTGCTAATGTTTGTATCTAGTTATTGACATTGCTTTGGGAATCGCCCGCTATGGCATGCTGTTGCAAGGGAGATTATTTGCTTGAGATTGTCATTGAAGATGTGTCATCCAACGCTCTAGGCACAATTGGTTTTATTGCTCCTATCCCTATATTCACCATGACTGCGGTGTCACGATTTTGGACCATCACTCTATTAGTTCCCCAGTCATGGAGGACTGATGCTTCCCATAACCAAGGATGTCCCAATAAGATTTGATAGGATTTTTTTGGGAGATCCAAGATTGTGATTTGAAGGGAAAAGCGGACTCCTACGACCTTTATGGACACGCCATTCACTATTCCCAAGGGTTTAGCCTGTGAATCAACAGCAAGGCATATGTTGAAATTAGCCTTTTGCATTGGTGGGAGACCCCATTCATCATACAACTCCTTTGCTAGGACATTTACACCTGCTCCACCATCCACTATGGCTTGGACTTCATTATATGCCTTGTGGATCAAAGGCACAATAATGTTGCATATGTCATCTCTCTCATCTAGTCGCACAGGGATATCTTTGATGTCGTCCATAGGTGGAGGGGGACTCGTGAGTTCAATCCAGCCTTTGAAACTCTCCCACAGATTGGGACAATTTCATAGGAGGATTCCGCTGGGAATTGACATAAAGCAACTCAGGATGCTAGAGAATGCGGCTCCTTCAAGTTGATGTGGCGGTACATTATGTTGTGGAGTCTATTGCTGGAATAGAGGCTCAAGTATAGTATCAATACTTTGTGAGGCCAAGTCATGGATTGGGTCTTGAGCTTGTTTCTCAATCTCAAATTGAGCTTGTTCCTTTTGTACCCATTGTTGAAATGCCTGAAAACGAGCCTTCTCTACCTCTACATTTGGGTATGGAGCTTCTTTTATTTGAGGCTCGGGAGCTGATGTGGATGAGCTTGGCTGCTGCTAATTGCTTGGCAGAGTTGGAGGCACTTGTGCTTTCTTTTTAAGAAGTCGTTTTGGTTGGATTGGAATGTTAGGATCCTTGGTGGCCTCTTTCTGCTGGCGTGTAATTACATTCACAGATTATGATATTACGCTTGCTGGCCCCAGACTTTGATGGTCCACCCCAATGATGTCGATTGGGATGTCAGGCTTACCTCTATTTGTTGTGGGACCCTATTTTTCATGGGACAATCCATACAGGCATGTCCTATGCCACAATCTCTTCAGAGTGGTTGGAAAGTAGCGGGGCTACCATGATGAGGGCACTCTGTGATTCGGTGGTTTTCTCCACAACCGTAGCACTTGATTGGTGCTTGATATGTACTGGGTTGAACTTGATTTGCGTAGACTGGTATTAGACCCTCTGCACCTTCTACATAGTACACTAGGTACTCTGCTTCATACTCAAATGGCGAGTCTACTTCCTCGGCTTGTAGTTGATGTATTGTAATTGCCTTAGGAGCTAGATTTGGTGCTCTTGGATATGGTCGTGGATTTAAATTCCTGAGTAGTCGTGGAACTTGTGTCTGAACGGGAATAGGATTTAGCCTTAGAGCTGGGGGCCGCTTCTGCAAGTGCCGGTTGCCTATACACTGGCATGGGTGCCAGTTGGTATTGTTGAGGTCGAGGCGGGTTGTTGCGCATGTTGAAAATGCAACTATTTTCATCATGGCCACCGACGACATAGATATGGCACCATAACCTTGGCGGTGGATTTGCTTGTACAATGATCCTGGCTCTTAGGACCGAGCACTCATTTGCAATGTGGGCACCAGACATTTTCTCGCTGTGGATAAGTTTGAGATGGTAGCTGAGACAAGTTAAGCTTTTGTTCCATGGCTTGCATCATGTCTTCTTTCAGCTTTTCATGGTCATGGCCTCTAGGCAATTTTCATTTGATGTTTCGACAGTGGACTTGG
This sequence comes from Dipteris shenzhenensis, assembly GCF_047967505.1. Classification (NCBI taxonomy): domain Eukaryota; kingdom Viridiplantae; phylum Streptophyta; class Polypodiopsida; order Gleicheniales; family Dipteridaceae; genus Dipteris; species Dipteris shenzhenensis. The sequence continues at coordinate 37,122,166 of NC_141625.1, read as the reverse complement.
ATTTGCCCTTTTTAGAGCACTTATCCTGTGCACTAGATCTTCCATCATCACTGCTAGTGTTGGAGTCGGTCATGCCATCCTCGATGTCAATGGCTGCCGCGCATGAGCAGCACTGAACATTTCATAGCTGCTAATCTTTTTCATATCCTTCTGGATTTTTTCCTTAGGCCTATAATGAACCATGCCGTGAGGTACTTTGCATTGGGGCGTGGGTCACATTTGGCAATTAATCTTTTCATCTTGCCCAGAAACGTGCATACATCTTCTCGACGGCCTTGTTTGATCTTGCTTAGTTGGAGAGCGGGATCATCTTGTAGTCTCTCCATTTGAAAGCACCTTTTGAATTCTGTTTGAAGCAGGTCCCATGTGGCTCGCTCTTCCACTAGGAGGTCTAGGTACCATTCATACGCTTCATCGGTTAAGGCCATGGAAAACTAGGCGACCTTGGTTTCATTGGATTGATCTCCACTCGCTCAGCATGGGGCATCAAAATGCTGGAGGAATCGGGCTGGATCTCCCCTACCATTATATTTGGGAAGTTCCAGTTTTCATAAGGGGCGCCTCCCTTGTGTGTTATTATTTCTGTGATTAAAGAAATTGTCAGCCTCTACATCGAGGTCAATATCCCCATCATCGTCGCGACGACGGCATCCAACCATATTGTGGCGTGGAGGAGTTGAAGGGTTTTCTTGAATTTCAGGGGGGGAATCAGGGTAGAGGATTGTCGGAGGCGGTGGTTGCAGTGGAGTTTATGCAGATTTGGCAAGCATTAGAGGCAGAGGCATTGGCCGGAGCATAGCTGCATGCAGATTAGGTGAGAGTTGCAAAGGGTGTCTCTGTTGCAAGTGCTAGTATTGATGTAGTTTTGTTTGTAGGGTTAGAGTGGTGTTAGTTTTATAGAGACCGTCATGTTAATAATGTGCTTAAGATTATCCGACATGTGTAGGGAAATGTGTCGATGCAGATGGATCGTCAATCGATGGTCACGATGTAAATATATGAATGAATTAGTGTGAAACGAGGCCCAGATGAGGGCGCAAATGAGCGAGTGCTAGGGATGCCAAAATGGTGTGAAATGGGCTATAAAAATGCCCTGTAGTGTGGTGTTTCCATGTGTGAAATCTTGGTTCAATCTATGTCCAGTTTGGGTCCCAAATGGGCGAGATATGAAGGGTTGAAGTAGGGATAAAATTGGCCTTTTTTTAGGGAGGAGCCTTGGTCTTAAGGTTTGGTGTGAATGGGCTTTAGGTCTAACTGAGGGTGAGTAACTGAGGTACTTCCAATTAGTATAACTAGCCTATCCATTACTCTAACTGTGAGTTACCTAACCTAGCTGGTTGTTGTTCAAACTGACTATAGTTAGATCAACTAACGAAGGTTAGTTGAGGTAACCTAGCTATCCAATTAGTCTAACTAACTAGTAGTTAGACTAACCTAATTGCAATTCACTAACCTAGAGTTAAACTAACTAACCTAGGGTAAATATAACCTAACCTAGGTTAAACTAACCTAACGAGCGTTAGTCTTAGGGTGAGGTTTAGCTTAGGGGTCTTTTTTTTAATAATAAAAAAATTAAATTAAAAAATATATATGTGGGGGAGGGGGGGTTTCGCACGGCAACGGGAGGGCGGCGTCTCAGGGGGGGGGAGGGTTTTCGATTTTTCTTTGGAGTTGTATTGGGGCTCAAACAAGTATGCCAAGTTTGTTGCTTCTTTTAAAGTTTTAGGCTTGTTAACATCCCAAGTGATGTTGTACTCAAGCATAGGGAGAAGGAAAGGATCAGCAGAGGCCATAATCTCAATTCAATTGCATGGGATATTGGCATAGCTAGGGGATGTATCTTGTTGGTCTCTCCCCAATGGAAAGCAACCATCTTGAGCATGGGAAGAAAGTTCACATTATAAAGTGCAGAGAGACGATTAGAAAACAGGCAAAAGACCTTCATGGGGAAACTAGGAACCGCATATTCAAAATCTTGTGCATGTGAGGGAGGTTTGTAGGGTGAATTTGTACTCACTGGCATTCTTAAGTAATAGTAAGGCACAAAGTGAGATGAACACACTAAAGGAAGGTGATTAATTTCTGCGATGAAGATGATTGCAAAATCATCGATTCGATTATGAGCTCAAAAGAAAGGGTTCAAGTGAGATTGGTATGAAAAAGGGGTTAAGCCTCAAGGGTGACTAGTTTGATGCATGTGATCCATGATTGAATACCAAACTTCTACGTAGGGACAATAGAGATTTTGTTGCCAAAGCTCTTGTGATGAAAATGCTATTGGTTAGTGTCAAACTCATGTCATTCCAAACCTTGCCATCTAGTTCCTTGAATCCTATGTTCTAGCTCCTCCACTAGTCTTCAAACCATACCATACATGTATACTAGTATCTCTCTTAACAACCTTATCCAAGTGCTATAATCATGAACACGAAAAATAAATACACTGTTCACTAGGATAAGAAAGTTAACATTGGTTTAAAAATAGTTTCAATGCAACTATTTGCAAGCTAGCCATTTATTTCAAGCATTCTTAAAGGAAGCATGACCTCTTAATGGAATACCATGATCGCAAGATGCAAGTTTTCTAGAAGAAGCTTCGGTTTATTTAAAGAAGCAAACGTGGCATTTATTTCTTGATACTCATGGAACTATGAAGTATTGGCAAATTCAAGTAGTGGTCAAGAAGCTTAAGGTCAAGTTCTACTCAAAGGTGGTTTTTAAGGCCATGCTTACCAAGTTGAAAGATGCATGTGGAGGAAATTCCAAATTATTGACATTGCATCTATATTGGAAAGTATCGTCACAATGATGCTATAGGATGGGAAGTGAAGATGATAGTGTTAAAAAGGAAATTTAATGATAGAGTAGGTGCAACACATAAGTTGATGACCCTAAAATACTACAAGAACTAATCATGTAGTATGAAGGCTAAGTCAATTGGCAATATCATATTTGAAGGCTTGATCTAACTATTAGCAATTTTTTCAACTAAGATGATAACCAAGTTGATCAATTATTAAAAATTACAACCTACTTTCCTCCTTTGCAAGTACATCAATTGCAATGCAATCTTCTCCTTAGCAAGTACCACCAAATATATCACAGTAGAGCTACTTCTCTTTTAAAAAAATACTCAAGCACCTTTACTTACTACATAATAGCCAAGAACCACAACTAAAATGTACATCACGTTTATCAATTTGTGGTGTAACCATGCCAATTCATGCAACTATTTACAAAGATTTAAACGAAGACACACTACAATATGGGAATTCAATTTATTGAACTATTTCTATCTAGCAATCACTTGCTAGATAGTGGCTAAACATATACTATCTTGCGTCCTTTGTTTGAGGGCTAGTAATAAACAATCAACACAAAAAATATCTCCAATAGAAGATCTAATAAATCTATTATTTCATTGCTTACTAACTCTGCAACATGTGCAAACATATGAACAAAATTGTTTTACATGACTACAGAAGGGGGAGTCGAGGAAGTGAGAAATGATGAAGGGGAAGCAGGATGGATAGTGGGTGCATAGTTTGAGGAAGGTAGATCGCGAAGTGAGGAGCAAAGCTAAGAAAAGGCGACACGTTCAAGAGATAGGGGGGGTATTGAAAAGGTGGTGCGTTCGGGAGATGGGGGGGTATTTAGAGTTTAATAAATACGGAGTAGTAGGGGGAATAGAGGAAGATAGGGGAATGTAGGAAAGATAGGTAATAAATAAGGGAACATTAGGGGAATATAGGGAAAAAATCAATAGGGATAAATAGGAGAATAGGAAAATTAGGAATTAGGAGAAATAGGGAATTTATAAAAATACGAAAAATAGGAATTAGGGAGATTAGGGAAATAGGAAAGTAGGAAATTAGGAAAAATAGAAAAATATGGTGATTAAAGAAAAGAAAGGAAAATAGGGAAAATAGGAATAGTGAAAAATAAAACGGCAGGTAGGAAAATTAAGGGGAAATAGGGAGATTAGGGAGAGTTAATGAGAGAAAGGAAAAAAGAGTGTAAATGAAAGGGGGAAAAAAGGGTGGGGGGGTGGGTAGAGGAAAAAATGTGAGGTAGCTGTAAAGGAGAAAAGTGAATAGGATGTGTGTGTGTGTGTGTGTGTGTGTGTGTGTGTGAGAGAGAGAGAGAGAGAGAGAGTTTATTAACATCTACAAAAGATCAAAGGGTCTATGAGATTGCAAAGAAGCTAGATACAATAAAACCTAAGGGTGGGTCCATTAAAAAGGGCTCCCCTACCCAGGTTGATGCCTATGACAAGAAATTAAAGTAGTACAACCACTCTAGCACCGCAAGAGAAACCCACAAAGTGGGAGAAAGCACCAAGGAAACCCCCATGTCATCTCTCAGCAATCAGTCACCCATGAGAGAGAGAGAGAGAGACGAGTGCACACACATTATTAATCATTTATATATTTTGTTTCTTAGGTTTCAAGTTTAAGAACCCAACCTAAGCCAAATTTACACCATTTTCAACAATGGCATCAATTTAATGACTATTTTGTGTATTTCTACAACCTATAGTTTGGCTTGCTTTGTCACCTACCTACAATGGTGTGGTATTCCCTATTCAAGGCATGCCTCACCTTTGGACTTGATTCTTGGTGTCGCCCAAGTGTTGTTACTTCTTATGAGCAACATTGATATTTTTCCATGGAAGGGAAAGTGAGCCATGCATTTAGCTGTTGATATGGCAAGTTATGCTCATTCATAGTAGATTCAATGCATGAGCTATGGAGCCCTCACATTTTTCATTATAATAGTATATTATATTAAATGATATGTATTTCCAATTCGTACACGTCATACCTTCTTCACTAATGTTGATAGGGATGCATTATAAGGGTACATTGTGTTGGATAATACTCATTTGCCACATGACTAGGATGCAAATCTTCTCTCTCAATGGACCTAATCTTAGCTGATTTTGTGCATTTCATGTTTGAAACTACTTGATGTGCTTCTATACTTTGCATATGTATGCTAGGAAATAAATTTGGTGGAGCTATAATGGTATGTAGATGAGGAGGCAAATCTAACATATTTTAGAATGACATTCAGTGCACTTCGTCTCAGAAGCTACCCAACAATCTTCTATAGTTTCTATGTGCATGTTGGAGAATATATTAGACGGAATGTAAATCTTTTGCTCCATAACTTATGACTTTCTTGTACTTATGTTTGACATCAAACATAAATTAAAACTCCATGGTGTACTTTTAACTAGTTTCAAAATAGTGAACGGGGAGCTGGGCATAGTAAAAAAGCATCATAGTAAATTGTAGAATTAGTATTAGGTCCTTTCCCACCTTGCAATGATATTTTAACTTTTAGGAATTCAAAGTAAGTGTCTTCGCATTCTTCCATTAACATTTGTATCACTAGCTTACTCCTTCCCTCTATATCAACCCCCTCTCTCTCACTCACTATCTACTACCCTACATCCTACAAACTCCTCGTCATGCATCTTGCACTCCTGATGCGACGTTGCTCTGCTGCTCTCTGCCCTCCACAGCTCACTACTCCTTCCCTGACACGGCCTTGCTCTACTGCCCCCCACCGGCTGCTATTGTATGGCCCCTGCCACTCATTGCTCCACCCTGCCAACCTCTACATACATGCTCTAGCCGCCATTCCACATTGCTACTCTGACAATCTCCGCTTCCACTACTCCGCCCCCACACACACCTTCATGCCTCTCCATCCAAGCATGGATTCTCAGGTTTTTTATTACCTCTCCTTTATTGCCTTCCTTTGTCTTGTTCAAACCCCCCTCTTCTCGTTCGTTAGATTTCATTAGTTTTCTCTAATCATTTTAATGCCCCACCCCCCTTTTCTATCTCAAATCTCCCCCCTTTCCCCTTCTATATAAATACTTCTAAACCTCTCTTTTTCTTTCTTTATACATTAAAATACCCCACCCCCCCTTTTTTTCGCTTTAACCTCTCTCTTTATCACAAATGACTCCTCACCTTGTGCTTCTCTGTCTCATTTCTTTCCTTGGCACCTTATTTTCTTTAATCTCTTTAGGTTTTTCCCATGTTCCCTCTTAAAGACCCCCAACTCTAAAACCCACTCTCTCTTTCCCTCTCTCTTACAACAATCCCTCCTTTTTTATGCTCCCAATTCTTCCCTCTTGCTTACTATTTTTTTAATAAATAAAGATCTTTTCCTCACCCTCGAATACCACCCCTATCTTATTAAATTCCTTCTAAATTAAACCCTTTCTCTCTCTCACCTCCTTCATTTTGCATTAACCTCTTTTAAGTTAAATGTGCATTATTTTTTCATAAACCTTTGGCTAATAGTGCTAAATATTGCTCTTTACTTAACCAAAACTTATTTACAAATGTTCATTACTATCGCTACTTAAGCTTGAAAAGTGTGTAAGCAAAAGCATCAATTTTTATTGTGACTCCAATAACAAGGGAGGGGTGTTGATGACACATGTCTTCCCAACCAAGTTAAAACATTTTTCTTGTTGGATGGTGGCAAGTAGCTAGACTCCTTTCTTCAACAAAAGTGATGCTGCCAACTACTTTTCAAAGCTCTGCTGCTCGCTTTGTCTCTTTTGAAAAGATTGCTCCACTTTCATAAAGGGATGTTGGAAAAGCTAGGCTGTGGTTGAGATCAATCGTAGGATCTTGCGATAGACATTTTTGCACAAAAACTTGGGCCTTTAGTGACCCCTGATCATGGTAGTCAAGAGACTCCCTTTTGGTTACACTTTCACGAAGGGATGTTCGAGAAGATCAGATCTCATAGCTAGTCTGAGAGAGAGAAACCAATCTTGGAAACTTGCTAGCCTCTCCCCTAAAAGTTTAGTCACAATTAAATGGGCTCTCAGTGATTGCAGTCTCATGGTGGATGATCATGAGCTCCTAGTGATTGTGACTGCTTGATTATAAGGCTCGTTTTTTAGGAGCTGGAAGGAAACCATAGTGGGTCTACAACCTTGGCATCAAACAAACATTAGCAAATCTAGAACCCATAGCTCTTCCAATGCTTGAAAGGAGTACTCCACAGTTTTGTTGTCGTTGGTCTAGCATTTGTCACTGACCTTGCCTCCTGAGGACAATGACATCGTGATGCCAACAATGCAAGCTTCAATGGGATTTGCTCAGCAACTTTTTACAAATGAAGCTACAAAACGATCTGAGCACCCTTGGGATGAAATCTGGTGTAAGCTCAGGGCATGTGGTGTACCGACCATAACTTGAGGAGAAATATGAAAATTGAGAGAAGGCTTGGAAGATGAGCCTCAGAGGCAAAGTTCAAGGGAGGAGTAGGAGACAAGCCAAATTCAAGATCGGCAGCAAGGGACACACATTTTTGAGATCCATTTTCCTCAACAGCCAAAGCAAAGTCCTTTGAATCTCTTCCAAGCGGAAGGAAAGGGAGAAGGAAGGGTGATGAGGGATTAGCGATGGCTTACCATTGAGAAGCTTGTAGAAGCTATAGAAGTCCCATTAATGAGTGGAGAATGTGAGTCGTCAACTTGCCTTCTTTATAGGATTGAGTCGATTGGTTGGCCAATGAGTAAATAGAAAATCATCAAAACTTTAGTACCCTTGGATCATGAAAATCCAAGGGCTCCAATCATCCACATTACTTAAGGAGAGGCCATCTTTTCTTACTATGGGCTAGGATGGTCATGTAATGAAGGAGCTAGATGACAAGTTTTGGGTGATCCATGATATGAGAAACACAGCTTGCAAGAGTAAGATAATTAAGGTAAGGCGTGCATGTGAGTATGTTTAATAGCACAAAGTAAGATGTAAAGGTTGAGCTTACATGCAATTGTGGAGAGATTGCATGCTAGTGTGGAAGAGTGAAGCTAAAGTACAAGGACTAAGCTAGAGACGCTAAGGTTTGCATATGAGTGTAGAGGATTAAAGGTCACTTCACTTTGCATGATGGCTACTAATCTAGTTGATCAAATGGAAAATATTATAATTAGTCTCCCTCCCCCCCCCCCCCCTCTCTCTCTCTCAATTCAGTTGTTGTCATCCCCATGGTTGCCCTTATGCTTGTTGGAATGTAAATGTAGACAAACCAATATCACTTTTGGTTCACTACCACCCTCCTCATTGCATGGGGTCTTTATGCCAAACATCAAAATGGTTTTAAGCATGGTGATGATGAATCAAACTCTAGCCAAGAAATTTGATGATGCGATTGGATTTTGCACAAAGTACATTTTATATAGCCTCAAAGTCAAGCAATCTCAAAAAAGCTAGGTGACAGAAGCAATTATCTAACCAAATATTATCAAATGCTATCAAAAACCTCAAAAAGGCAACCCTTAAACACAAACATGGTGATACACAATCCCAATGGTCTTCAAGCTTGATAGGGTGGTCATCCATAGCCACACTGGTCAAAATTAAAACTCAAATGATCTGTGCTTGGGATCATGAATAAGGTACAGCTCTAATTAAATCTACATGCGATTCAAATAGTCATTCACCACCCCCACCTTCCATCCTCGTCCTTTAAAAATGTCTTCAACCCTCATCTTCAATCTCTCCTCCACAATTATCTTCCATGCTCAAGGCCCTCCCTTCCACTTGTTGCAATAATGTAAGTACAATTTCAAAGTCTCGCACTTCTCTTCTAAGCTCCAGGACCTCTCTTCCACTAATCCACGATAAGGTAATTACAAGTTTAAAGATTTGTACTTACATGCATGCAAGCTTAGCTTCTTACTTTGTGTTCTTCTCATGTTTTGTTTCAAGCCCATACCACTTATTCCTCCTCCTCAAATCTAGAGCCACATTTCTCATGCCTTCTCAATTGCTAGTCTCAAGGTGGTGGCTATTGCCAACATGTTGTGATGTGCCAAGTCTTATATTCCTTGGACTAGGAAGGGCTGATATAGACGGATGTGCTTATATGAAAACCTATGTTCCAAGTCTTAAATTCCTTGGATTGGGAAGGGCTAATATAGAGGGATTTGCATATCTAAAAAGCTATGCGGGTATACATGGTGAAGTTTCTTCAAGTTACCCACCCTCAAAGCATGTAAGTACATCCTCATAGAAGCTCCCGAGTATTGTTTATTATGGGCTATCATCTATGCCCTTTTTGGTGTTTGATTAGCCCCTCATATTAAGTCCCTGATACTTTTATTGTTTTGATATGGGTTGTCATTTGTGCACTATTTTTCATTTTACACATATGGGTAATGAACTTTGAGATTAAATGTCCATAATGAGATTGCCCTTTTAGATCACATAACCTCGATAGTTACAAAAAATTTATTAACTCATGGCATTGTACCTCCATATTGTCATAAACTATGGTGTTGGTAATTCGTTCATCTTTTTCATCTATCCAGAAGTTTTAGGAATTCTCTATTTGGGTAGTTGGCATTGTCCTTAACCTACCCTTTAGGCCAATGATAGTGGTAATATTTCTTCTAAGGCCCACCTTAAGGACTCTAGTTCTATTCTCATGGTTACTTTTTAGGTTGCTTTTTGTGTTGCCATGTATGCCTTTGATTTTGTGTGCATATATTCAATTGTAGCTTGTATTTTTGAAAAGGATAGGCTCTTGGAACCTTCTTCCCCTTTGTCTTTTAAAGAGCATGAGATGCAACTTTTGTTTGGGTTTAAAAATTAAAGCATGACCAAGCTATAGGCAATCACAAAATGGACAACCCTAAGAATATTCATTTGTAAATGAGTGAAATTATTTGCCCACTTATTGCTATGTGGCATTTAGACAAGTGGTGCATGGAGCCTATAGAGGGAAACTTTATGAGCGCAGAAGCGCATTGCACCCTTCATGTCCCTTTAAATCCTACATGAAGCCACATGTTAAACAAATTTCTTGTAGATCAAGTTATAGATTGCATAGTGCCATGTATTTAGGACAAACAAACAACAAACATGGTGGATGCTTTTTAATCTTTATATGTGTCTTTTGAGTGAAGTCCAATGTATTCCTGGAGTATATAGTTTCCCAAGAATGCATCATGATTGAGAGCTTTAGATCAAGCAAGAAAATTGCACTAACTACTTACCTACACCAATTGAGGTCCTTTATAGGTTCACTATCTTCTATACATGTTTTATAAGAGACTTTCCTTGAACAACTAAGCCCATATGTGAGTTAAATGAAAATGGAAACTCAATTCCAATGGTCCAATGACAAACGGTCTTTAGCTTTCAAAGAACTAACGGACTAAGCATTGAGATCACCTATTTTGAGGTAGCTGATGTAGAATCTGATTTTTCATGTGCATTATACCAAAAGTCTAAGGTGGGATTATCATGTTTACTAAACTTCTAGGATGTTTGCACCACCCAACAATGACTACAAGTCCATTGAAAGAGAGAGGACCTTGTTATGGTGTAGAATGTACAAATGTATAGGCACTATTTATTTGCGAACCCCTTCGTCCTTTATGTGGAACGTTAAGATCTCTTACACTTTATTAACAAGATATTTATATAATTTAATGGATGCTCCTATTGCAAAAATTCAACTTGAAAATAGTATATAAGCCCAAAAATGTAGTTTAATAGTCTAATGATACTCCTATTGTGGGCATCTAACGTCCATAAGATGAGAAAATTACACTATGGAGTTGATTGCTTATCTCACACATTGATGATGCAAACTAGTTCACTTGTCTCTATAATTATGTATCGCTCCCCCCCCCCTTCTCTCTCTCTCTCTCTCTCTCTCTCTCTCTCTCTCTCTCTCCAAGTTTTCCATCTTGCTCCTTCCTTGTCCCACAAGTGCCCTCACATTTTTGATGCCCTTTTCATTGATTGTGAAGGCATGTTGAAGGTCCTCATCCAATAAATCATGAGTATAGAAACTAGAAATTTCCCCTACCCATCCACAATATGTGTGGCTTGAATTTCCCTTATGCTATCCACATGGACCACTAGAAAGTTCACTCCCTTTGGATATAATAGGCTCTCGACAAAAGAGGGTAGCTAGATGTGCATAACTTTTCACCTATATAATCTTTTAAGTCTAATTTGATTATCTACTAGTCGGGCACCAATTCATGAACACTTTGTTGGATGTCAAAACTGGCCAGACCCCGTCTATTTCTTGCTTAATATGCAATCCTTTCACTTAACTAGGGAATCTTCACCCAACTTTGGCCACCACCCTAGAGAACTTTTCTACAAAGGAAAACGAGAGAGTGAGTGTTCATTGTGCTTGCGAATGTGGTCGACTACTCCAATATCTTGCATTATGGTAAGTGTTTACCACAAATACAAGCCCATAAATGTGATTGTCAAGCTGGAGTGATGGTTGAGGTTGCTTGGATTTGTTTTTCTTAAAAAGCAACATTGATTTCTTTTGCTTGGTTTGACGCAATGGAGGATTGCTATGAATTTAATATTTGTGGTGAACTCTATGAGTAAGGTGTTAGCAATTGTAGTTTGTGTATGCTCGTCATGATTGTGTGTGTGTGCGTGTATGTGTGCACATGTGCGCATGTTGCATGCACACGTGCCTATGTGAATCTCCATCTACGTTGTGCAAATTATTAACATGAATGGTACAGACAACTAGTTATTTTACAAATGTTTGTGTTTAGTCAATCATTAAATCCTTCTTTCTAGGTCTTTGATATTGTGTAAATGTTTATGTTTCATTATATTAATGCCATTATGTAATGCTTAATTGAACGCCATGTTAAAACACTTCTATGGCCTTGTTTCCATGGGCATTGCGGCACCTGGCATGGTGGGGTGGCGCATGTGCCATTGGGTATTCAGGCCACTTGGTGGCTTTGAGCACCCAGTAACTTTGGTAGAGAGGCAATTGATGTAGACACAATTTCAACTTCCTGCTCATTATCTTCATGTATAGTTCATCCACCTAATCGTGGGAAGTTGAATTGGCCTTAGTGAAACGAGTCTAAAAAAATTTGTTAGACTCATTTGCACACCTAAAGGCCACTGCCTCCCCATCCGTGTGAACCAAATGAAGGCTGCACTTGCACCAAGATGCATGCATCTAGAGTGTGTGGAAACAAGCCCTAGGTGCAATCCTTTAGCAGCCCCGTATTCTCACGTTTTGCTAGCCTTTAATGCGTGTTATAGTAGAGCAAACGAGTGGTGCTCAAACTTATCGCATTAACAAAAGTAGCTCAGAGCCAGTGCCCATGCTAGGTATAATGCGCAACTAGCCTTGCACCATCTGCGCATAGGAACAGTAATCGAGGACCTACTATAAGGCAAATCTATGTTCACGCGTTATTAAATGGTATCCCTCAGCTATTATGAAATGATGATCGGTTGTACCTCTGCCTTAGTTTGCACACTTTAAGGAGGTTAAAATGTCTCCTCGCACTGGCTACTACAAGGCAGGCGCATCGGTGCCATGATTGGCACCCCAAAATGCGAGGGTACTCAAATGAGTACGGAGAGTGCATCTGTGGGCATTTGTTAATTTTCCCATGTGAACTAAGTTGGACGCAGCTAGTGGCACTTTATCATCGCCGTGTGCACTGTCCGGCCAAGGAATGAATTTTCGAGTGTTATTTTGACCGGCAGGCAGGAAATCTTGATCGTCAAAATGTGAAATTGAATACATGTATCCTATACACCATACAATGGATGTCGATACGGAAGGCGTAGGTATTTAGGACTGTAGGTATTGGGAATACACAGATATACGTCGTCTTCATAAATCAGGGTTTCATTTCAGGATGTGACAGAAGCTTCATCAACAAGTGTTTCTGCAGCGTTTTGGTCGCCGCTTCTCAGAAATTTCTTCATCGATCGTCGTTTCTCTGCTCCATCTCTGCCTTGTAAGTAGTTTTTCTTCATTATCCATCCAGATCTTGCTTTGCTGACGCTTTTCTCTACTTCGGCCATTCTTCTCTCGTGATTTTCTGCTTCGATTTCTTCCCCTGCGCAGGCATTTCGTCTCTTCCGACCTCCCACCATGTCTGCCACTCAGCTCCTCAGCCACCTTCCCGCTCCCAAGCAGAACAGCACCCCGCTTTACGATTTTACCAAAGATCCCTGGTTTAAGGAGCGTGTCGAGCAGTCCAAGCCCCCGGCGCCGAAGGTTAAGGACATCCCCCCTTACGGCAAGCGCGCTGGCTTCATCCCCCGTCGAGTCGAGGATTTCGGAGATGGGGGGGCGTTTCCAGAGATCCATGTCGCTCAGTATCCCCTCAATATGGGAAGGAAAGAGGAGAAAGCTGATGGGAAGATCCTCCCCACAAGTGTGGATGCACAGGGAAACATTGCTTTTGATACCATCGTCAAGCTGTCTGAGAACGCGTCGAAGACCGTCTTCTCGCAGCATCGTGACCTCGTGCCCAAGCTCCCCAATGAAGTCGAAGAAAAGGCCAGCGAGGAAGAAATTCTGGAAACCACTCTTAGAACTAAGGCCGCTTTAGAAAAAATCGTGAACGTAAGGGTCAGTGCTGCGCAACCGAAGAACGTGCCTTCTCAGTCTTCGGCCCCCTCCTACGTCAAGTACACTCCTTCGCAGCATTCTGCGGCTTTCAATTCTGGAGCCAAAGAAAGAGTTATTCGTATGGTGGAGATGCCAAAGGACCCTCTTGAACCCCCAAAATTCAAACACAAGAGGGTCCCTAAAGCATCCGGCTCACCACCTGTTCCTGTCATGCATTCACCGCCCCGACCTGTGACTGTCAAAGATCAACAGGATTGGAAGATACCTCCTTGTATCTCGAACTGGAAAAATCCCAAGGGTTATACGATTCCTCTGGACAAGCGGCTGGCGGCAGATGGAAGAGGGCTTCAGGATGTCCAAATCAATGATAATTTTGCAAAACTATCTGAGTCTCTTTATGTTGCCGAGCAGAAAGCCAGAGAAGCAGTGGAAATGCGGTCCAAAATCCAAAAAGAGTTAATGATCAAGGAAAAAGAGAAGAAAGAGCAAGAACTACGCATGCTTGCTCAAAGAGCTAGACTGGAAAGAGCAGGAGGAGGTGCAATGGGGCCAGAACGTATTGCTGCCGGAGTCGGGGTGGAATTACCTACGCCAGCTACTGGAAAGTCGGCCGACTTGGATAGGGTGATTGCCAAGGACGAAAGAGCAAGGGAAACAAAAGAAGAAAGGGAAGAGCGCCTCAAGAGAGAAGCTCTCCGAGACGAGCGGAGGAGGGAGAGAGAGAGGGAGCGTAGGTTGGAAGCTAAGGAAGGTCACACAGGGAAGAAAAGCAAAGTCACAAGGGACAGGGACAGAGATGTTAGTGAGAAAGTCGCACTTGGCATGGCTAATATTGGAACAGCTGGAGCGGGAGAGGTCATGTACGACCAGAGGCTTTTCAACCAAGAGCAAGGGATGCAATCTGGTTTTGCAACCGATGATACCTATAATGTATATGACAAGGGCCTCTTCACCTCCCAGTCTGCTCTCACAAGCTTGTACCGTCCTAAGAAGGATGCTGACAGTGATATCTATGGTGGAGCTGATGAACAAATGGAAAAGGTGCTTAAGACTGATCGCTTCAGGCCTGATAAAGGATTTGCTGGAGCAACAGAGCGAGCTGGTCCCAGAGATAGGCCTGTTGAATTTGAGAAGGACGAGGATGTAGCAGACGATCCGTTTGGGCTCGATCAGTTCTTGACAGAGGTGAAGAAAGGAACGAAGGCCCTCGACAGAGTTGGTCGTGGAGGAACACTCAGAGCAAGTGCTGGATCTGCCATGAAAGAAAGCTATGAGGGTGGGTCCAGCAGGACAAGAGTTGAATTTGAAAGGGGAAGGTAGTCTTCACAGCAGGTAATTGGTGGTGACTCCCCCCCTCTCCCCTTCCCAAAAAGTGGGAGGTTTTTTTTAAATTTAAACAATAAATAACTTTTCAATTTTTAAATGATTAAAAGAGTGTTTTTGGATCCCTTCATAATGAATAGTAATGGTGCTTTGGACTTTTTACACTGCAGATTGTAGACATTTGATGCAGTTAGTAGCATCAACTTTATATCAATTGTTCTTAGTCTAGACTATCTTTTGCTGTCATGGCTGAGTTTGCCCTTCACCTCCGGAGTGTCGACAGAAACTCAGTACGAAGATTTTGTATAAATGGATGCTCAAGTATGTGTGGGTGTGTGGATTTGTATGTGAAGTTTTTGTCCAAGTTGCGGCTTGCTGGTATTGCAATAATTCTTTCTATCTTAAATGGTGCGTTGCCCTATCAGCTAGATTTAGATTTAGATGCCCGTTTGGGAGAGACTAAAATGAAATTGTTTAGACTTCACAAGCAGTTGTAGCTTGAATGAAGAGATTTGGACTACTTTTTGATTAGCCTTCTCCTTTAGTGCTAGCCTTTGTCATGGCTGAGTTTGCCCTTAACCTCCGGAGTGCCGACAGAAACTCAGTACGAAGACTTTGTATAAATGGATGCTCAAGTATGTGTGGGTGTGTGGATTTGTATGTGTGAGAGCATACTTTTATACTATGGTCTACACCCACTGTTGGGCGCTGATGACGTCAGTGGGGATGTCATAGTAGCTTGTGTGATGGAGTTTATGGTTTTCAATCTTATGAGTGACTCTTGTGAGATTGAAACTGCACTATGTTGTGTTTTTAGAGGATGAGTTTGGGAATGTTCCTGGATTCATCTAGGTATATATATCTTTTGCTGTCATCTGTTCATGAGATCTTCTAAAAGAGTCATTGATCATTCAGGTCGTATCAAGTGCTTTTCCACTTGAGATTTTGAGTGCAGCTACTTGTGTTTACTGTGATTAGTCTGAATCTTTAAAGTTCACACAATTCTTATGTTGGTCTTTCAAAGTTGCGGTGAATAATAGTCATTTCCGTTTCAAATTTGGCACGTTACCCCGTTATCCGCTAGTGAAAGAACAAAGAAAAACCATCCTTGGATTAGTGGACTTAATCTAGCAGGTTTAGGGGCCCCACGGGATTAAGGGAAGTAGGCTAACGTGGGACTAAACACTAGCAAAGGGCTTGTTGGCTATATTTAGCCAGGATGCTTTATATAAAGTGGGATGCTTGTCCACATAATGGCCAAGGTTATTGTGTTTGCATTCAGCGGCCACAAGAAGTACTAATTAGCAATAGAACTACCATGAAAAGTGGACTGTGGATTACAAAGAATATTTACACTACATAGCACTAACCAACACACTAACAGGCACTGTACTACCAGGAACTATCACTAATTAGCACTATCACTAACTATCACAATTTGATATATTCTAGTCTTACAAAGGTATACTGATTAGCACTATAATTAACTATCACAATCACTAACTAGCACAAAACTAGCATTATCTCTCACCCGGTCTACTTAGTGCTACTTAGTGCTAGTGTTGGTGAATGCTTGTAGCAGGGAGATGTCTCACTCACTCTCCTCCCTTCTAACTGCTGACTAAAATAGACATGATTTCACATGCACCTTGCACTTGAGTGCAAGGTGACAACTGGCTTCATCGACAAAGTGCAAATAGATCCCTATTATAGGAGATTTTGTTGTATGTGGTGACCCCCATTGTGAGCCCTTGTCCAGGGACAAACGAGGAGAATAAATCTTTATTTATGTCTGCCCAAAGGGCTGAGTACAACTACAATAAATGGAGATAATAATACTGTATGGAAGGACTGATCCTTCACTGTAGAAGACCGCAAAACTGATGGAGAAAAGGGGTGGCTTTGATTCTACCCTGCTGCTGCTGTTCAGTGCTGAGCCAGACCTGTCTGTAGACCTGTAGATGTAGCAGAAGAGAAGCTGTTCTGCTGCTGCCTGCCCCAGCCTGGTCCTGCGAGGATGTGGTGCTGCTGGCTGAGGGGAGAACTACCCAACTCTAGCTCCAAACAAGATGAAGAATGAGGCTTTGGGGGCTGGCTTTTATAGGCCCCCAGGGCCCTGCAAAGTACCGACCAGGCCAGCTGACTTGGTCTACCAGGCTGTCATCGACCTGGTTGGTCAGCCACCCCACAGCCGACTGCCAGGTGGTGACTGTTGCAGCAGCCTGGCTGGCTGCTAGGGCTGCTTAGAGACAGCATGCCATGGACGCATCTGCCCATGACATCCCTTTCTGCTGAGATTAGAACTAGGGTAGGTGAAAAGGCTCTTTATATGCTGATAGGAGATGGGGATATCTGTAAAAAAGTCCTCTTCGATGGGAGCCCTCTGTTTGAACTTGATTGTGTACAAGCGCTAATGGTTGCCTGTACCCTTTTTGAAGCAATGAAGGTTGAAGCAAAATCTGTTCAGGTTCGACCACCTCTCCCTCATTCGACGATCTCAGGTTGCTCCACATCTGGAACCACTGTCAGTGCCGACCCACATATGGCTTGAGCCACGACAGATGGAATACTGAATGCATGGTCCATGTCGTAGGTAACAGTAACTTCATGGTCACATCATTTATCACCTTGATGATGGTAACAGTAACTTCATGGTCACATCATTTATCACCTTGATGATCAGAAAGGGGCCAAAGCGTTGATGTGAGAGCTTTGGGCATCTTCTCTCAACTTGCTTAAGCTGCTTCTTCATGATCCGGAGATAAACCCAATGTCCCTGTTTTTGTAGCCCACATCACGCCTGTGTACTGGCTTGTGTCTGATAGGCTTGCGTGCTGGCTTGCGTCTGTGATGCATTCGGCCTCATACACCTTGTCGGAAGTCCTAGTGAGAAGGGACTTGAACTTCTGGCCGAAGGTTACTTTGTAGGGAGTTCTCCCCACACTGGTGAAATGTATGCCATTTAGGTTCCTTTGGACCACTGGTAGAAACTCCTCCCATGGGACTGTGAATCTGCAGCATAACATTTCAGAGCATTGAAGGCCCCAACTGGCTGTATATTTCTGTTTGACCTTCGGACTTAGGATGGAAGCTGCTAGGAAATTGAGATTTGTACCAAAGTTGTCGAAAAGAGCTCTCCAAAACCGGCTGGTGAACTTGGAATCCCTGTCAGAAACAATGGTACGTGGCATATTGCACCTCGGATACCACCATCGGATGAAGAGTCGCGTTGTATCTTGTGTGAACTTAACTGCACTTCAAGGAGGAAATTCTTGTGTTTGCTCTCTCAATCTGCTGTAGGATTAGAGTATATATGCCTCACATTGGCTCAAACGTTTCGGGTTTGGCAAAATATGGAGTCTTTTCTTCCCGATTCCATGTATTTCCCGCCTTAGTATGACTAAAGAATCTTTTATCACTCAATGTAGTAATTTGATCACTTTGCTAATATACAAAAGATATAATCCAATAAAAATAATGAAAAAGGTACGATAGGGACAGATTTGGAGAGAGAGGATAGAGGAGCGGAAGGGGGAGAAAGATAGGGGAAGAAGGGAGGATAGAGGGTAGGAGAGAGAGAATGAGGTAGGAAAGAGAGGGAGAGATTGAGAGGGAGTAGGGAAGAGAGAGAGAGAGTGAGTGAGCGTAGGCAGGAAGGAGGAAGGGAGAGTAGATAGGATGAGATGTCACATCTAGGGCCAAAGTGAGCAACAGGGGGGCCAAAAGAGTGCCATAATTAAAAAACTGCTTTTAGGGGCCAAAAGAGTGGTGTAATTAAAAAACACTGCTTTTTGGAGCCTAGGGCTTTAAAAGGGGGGGTGGGGGGGATTCTTCTCTTTTATTTTCTGTGTAGATTTTTTATCTTTAGAACAACAAAGAATCTAAATTTGTATGATTGGACTCATTCTAGTCTTACAAAGGTATATCTTCATGGATCCTGATAAATGAAAATGTCATCATAGATTATTCTTATAATACGGATTCACTGTGGGTGCAGCTATAAAGCCCGCAGTCTATGATTCCATGTAATTATCAATTAACGGTTATTGTGGCTGGATGCAGGCAAGTTCCTCCAGTCTGAAGACAGCAAGAGCAAGTATGCAGATGATCTGAGGGTTGTGGTCTGTTATTATGATACTTGGTTTATTCGTGTACCTATCAATTTAACAACTTATGACCAATGCTACTATATTCGCTTGGAAGTGTTTGGCTGGTGATGTCTTTCAATGCCCCTCTGTATGTGATTACTATTAACTGGGTGTTGGATGGTTTATTCGGCTACTTTTTGTGCCAATCCTTCTATTTGTCATGGGATTCTGCTCTTTGTATGTCTCTGTAGAGTAGTTTCTTTTATGGTAAGGTATAACCACACTCATGTGCACAGCTGCACACAATTTGTAATTACATGAAAAAGAGAAAGATGGGTGTTTGTATCTCGTTTTCATGGGCATGAACCCTCATTTTTATAATGCATGATTCATGGGTGCAACTCTTTATAACGTGATGGTTGTGACACCTCAAGATGGTATTTCCTGCAAGAAACACCATCAAACCAATAATAGTCCACTTTCAGACACTCGTCTTCTCTCTCATGGTGCTCTGTTGCATGATAGAGCATTCTTTGTGCCCAGGTCTGAGAAGATCCAGTAAGTGAGCTTTTGATTGTGTATGGAAGAGCTTGCCGTGGGGTTGCAGCCTCATCGTTGTTATTGAGCATTGCCATGAATGCTCAAACCCAGGTTGGTCCTTAGCTCGAAATATCTTGCTTCTACTTGCTATAGATTTCTACCGCTTGTGGT
The DNA here is from genome assembly GCF_047967505.1 of Dipteris shenzhenensis. Lineage (NCBI taxonomy): Eukaryota > Viridiplantae > Streptophyta > Polypodiopsida > Gleicheniales > Dipteridaceae > Dipteris > Dipteris shenzhenensis. The sequence goes on along the minus strand of NC_141625.1, from coordinate 37,102,622 downwards.
GGTGAAAGGGACAAAGTAATCCTGCCTTGAATGTAGCCTGAAGTTTGGGAAGCTGAGATAGAGTGGGTTCTTCTCATAAAGGTGGTTGGGGTGTTCTCAAATTCATTTCTTATCTGTATGCATTCTATGCTTATGGCAGTTATCCTTCGTGTGCTCTGGGTAGCCACTGAAGTATTAGTAGTTTTTATTGTATTTGATCTATAAAAAAGGTGCGGTTGATTGTACCCTTTGTGGTATTTCATGATTCTTGCCTTGTCCATCTTGGGATCTACATGATTGTGCCCACTTCTCTCCAAAAGAGTCTGTGAATGTGTTTTTCTTACATTAACAGATCCCAAATGTTTCTGTGCAGTATCTAAATGGAAAGGATTGCATGCTTTTTAAGGATGCATGGCCAGCCACTAGCATTTAGGACCCTAATACATTTGCTAAACCAACCCCCAGCTAGAGAGCAATTCCTTTACCAGGGCAATGAAGCATCCGTTGGTATCCTAAACACTTGTGATGTCTGAGTACTTATGAATTGAGATGTATTCGCTTTCATATTATTATGAGCTTTCCTCCTTCCTCTTGTAGTAATCTTATGTGACAAGTGGATATCATGATGGTTCACTAGGTTTTCTACTAGTGTAGTCTTTAAATCTCTCTTGGATAACTGTAGAGATGTACATGAAGTGGAGGCAGTGATTGTGGTTATCCAAAGGTTTCCAAATAGTTGAGTGGATTCTCTGTTTTAATATCTTTGGCTGCAATACAAACAATGGCCTTGGGATTATATTTTGATATGGTATGTCTCATGGATGATTAGTCTTCCTTCTACTTAACAGTATGATTAGAATAAGTAGTCATCTTGATGCAGGACTAGTGGAATATGCACTTTATGTGAGCTGGACATCATTCCAGAGAAACTCCTGTAGGGTGGGTTTGATCTTCTCTAACTCAGGTGCACATTGATCTGCAATCTGCTTGTCGAGTACACTTGCCGGAACCACCTCTTCTTGCAAGTACTATAGGGTGAATGCAAGGGGTTCAGCGATGCTAGTATTGACCCACTAGTTACAAACTATGATAAAGGTCAATGTGCTAGCATTGCAAGCATTGCCAAAGAGAGTACAACCCAAAAAAAGAAGACTGCAGCCATAGATCAAAAGAACAAAGAAAAAAAAGGTTTGTAAAAGCTATTTTGGCACTTCATTGATGCTTTTTACTCTCTTGATATTAATCGTAGTATAGACTTGGAGACTGCAAAATCCTTCTTTCTTTGATGATAGTAGATTGATGCTTAGCATAGACTTAAGCAAATCTTCTTTTTCTTCCTTTATGTAGGGGATGGTAATATCAATGATTGCATATGCAAGAACCCACATGATTGTCCTAGATGTCACATAGGACTAGGTGTCCTATGTGGCCTTAAAGGCACGAACACTATAAGTGCCTACACTTATGCCTACAAGGCACATACCATGGCCTATAGGGCATCACTAGAATCACCAGAATATGGCCTACACTCGACCTTTGAACTCTCTTGGCTACGTCTAGGGTGACCCCTCGTCTCTGTTAGTCCCTTATGAGGAAAGCTTTGATAGGTCGGACCTCAATAAAATGTGCTCTCGGCACTCTTTGTGTCGCGCGTGATCTTTGCGTCCTAGTGGCACGTTGCCCTCATATCAGTTAGCTCCCTTTTCTCTACTCCACTGTATCCTGGAGTTGGACTCATATGTATAGAAGTGGCATTAGGAGGACAATGATCCAATGCATCTATAAGCCTTCTAATACAATTGCAATATATATAATTTAGTTAGTATGAAATCAAAATAATGAAGTTTTAAGTTAGAAAAGCACACACACCACTTACAATTTCAGCTCTCTGTGTGTGTTTTTAAGAGAGTTGAATATAAAGCATTGCTTCTGTTGGATGTCAATAGAAACAAAACTCCAGTGGTCACTGCGTAAGGAAAAAAGCATTAAGAAATCAAAGGTTACAAGAGTTTCCAATCTTAAAGATGAATCCCAAAAGAAGCAGTCACCCACATACCTGTTATGGTATGGAAGTAGCAAAACATCGATAACTTCAAAATCGAATTTGTAGCACTAAAATGGTTTTTTTGGGAGTTTGATTCATCATACGATGCTAGGATATGATCTAGGCAATTACGTGTGCCAAGTATATGTTACCATTATAAGTATCGATTCTTTTGTGCTTTGGTGTGAGATTCTAGCACCCACAAAAGATAACAAGCCATGATATATACATGTATACAAATGAGTACCTTACACTAAACTATTCTTCTTGTAACTATAATGACTTGCATTAATTGATTCTACTTTGTGTTGGGGTGTTGGTTTTCTATTTGTAGATTTATTTGCATTAATTAAATAACGAAAGAGTAATAATTTTATAAGTCCTTGTATGTGAGTTTTGATCTTTGAAAACTCTTAAACATAAAGTTTATCCAAAATATGTAAGTTTTAGACGATGAATAACGAATATAAAAAAAAAACCTTGCTAGTGATATTGCAGTTTTTTCATGGAGTGGAGATACCTTTCTCGTTTTTTAAGCTAATGAAATTTAAGACTTAGCTTTTTCACAAAAAAAAAAGGCATAGAAAAGTTGATATTCTAGTGATTTTATTGTGACATGGACTTGTTTCACACATAGATCATGGAACCTCCAAGTCTTCATTTAGAAAGGCACTATAGCTTATTATCGTAAAAGGGATCAGAGTTGGAACAACCCTTATTCTAATGAGTAAGTTCTTACCACTAAACCATAGATTACAATCCTCTCTTGGATGTCATGTTTTTCAAGAGCAACAAGGGCTCCTACACCATTGTTTTTGCAAGAGCTGCCCACAATTGGATTAGGTAAATTTAACTTATGATGATGCCGAGGTATGGATGAATTGAGCATTTATTTGATCATTAACTATAATAATAAAGAACTAGTGGCAAACTTATGGCTTGAGCGATAAGCTCGAGAGTAAAACAATGATGATCATGATCGTCTTATCAAGGAGATATTGACATGCATCTTTGCAAGCATTCAGACGAAGTGCTTCTTAATGGAGGTCACATTATATGTGCAAACTTATTTAGGAATAATAATTCTAAAGCATAATAGAAAGGTTACTCCATAAATATGGATGTCATGATTTAAGTATAACAGAAAGAAAAGTCCAGAAAGAGAGTAGGGCTTAATTTCTTCTTAATGTTAATACTAGTTTAGAGGAAAAAAGATTTGATTAAAAAGTTCTGCAAATACATTTAATATTGATGGTGAAATGAGCAACTAGATCTGTTGTGATTAAGAGATGGAAAGATGATATGTTATGTCTAAGAGAACAGTTTATGTACTCCTTTGCAATCAACTTGAAGTCATCACAGATTCATGTTCAAAATGGGACATTTTAAAGGAAAATCTCCAGTATGGAAACAAGGTATCAAATGAACATTCCAAAAGGGTGTTTGGAGTAAATGAACATACTGATACCGTGCAACAAACTCAAATACATTGATTATCCGATTGAAAGCGAGCAAAAGCCCAAACTAGCATATTGACTAAACTTAATTATGGTTTTGTAATACAAGTCATCATCATCGATAGACTATGTGTCCTAAAGATGTAGAATGAATGATGGAAAGAAAGCTTTGTCTCAACAACGTGAATCTTAGCCTCTCTTCTTTTAATCTTTGGGGAAACATAGAACCATGAAAACCTTCTCTATATTTTACTTGAATTTTGTATTGTGCTCCTAGAATATGATATAAAATGTAAAACAAATTCCAAAATTTCATGCCTTTTACACACTATGTTGCACAAACTTTGGTCTTTTTGTTAAAATGAGATGATTTCTTACATTTTTTAGGAACTCTTTTGAAAACTCAAAATGGCAATAATGTAATGTCGCCAACACTATTTACTTCTGATATGCTCATAATAGATTGTAGATACTCTAGGGAGAGAAATTCCAAGTATAAAAACCTATCATTTGGAACTACTAAACCAACTTAATATAGGAGAGAGAGTCTAAAGGGAACTCAACGATGAGTGTTGAGAAATATATTACGATGCCTAGGATGAATATTTTTTGATATCAAAGAATTTTTTGCATGGGGGGAAAAAATAAGGGGGAACACAAATTGCGGAAGTCAAGGTCAATGGACTAATCTTTCTCTGTGCAGATTCCAAATATTAGCCTTCTATTATTTTCAAGATGAATTTATCGAATTTGAAGCTCTAAAAGTTAGCCCAACTAACTTGGAGAAGCCTTGAATAGTGGAAGCACATATAGTTTCATTTATCTTCACTAATCTATAGGGAACAAGGATTTTGCCTACAAACTGGGAACATTGGTGACTCCGTATTCAATCTATAGTTTACCATACAATTACAATTAAGCTTCATAATTTTGTGGTTGGATATGTGTTGGGCTTGAGGATGGCATTTACATACCCTAGGGAGCATATTTGTTTGAAAGGGATACAATCCAAAAAACTAACTTCATCTTAGTGAAGCATGTGGAAATGTATTTGTTGGCAAGGGTTTACATGTAGGGACACTTAAATGTCTAAGTTTGTGCATAAGTTTGGAGATTAACTTGTAGAGCCTACAAAACTTCCTTATAAAAGGAGGTTGACCATGCCATCCATTTGGAGGAAGGGTTAAAACCAAGTAATGATTTATTTCTCAAAATCAATCTCCATTTGCCTCAACTATGCTACTAGCCAAGGAGGAGTCTCCTTCTACAAATGTGTAGAGCTAAATAAAACCACTCGAAGAATAAGTTTTCCATTTGGATTGATAATCCTCCTAATGAATTGAAAGGGGTCTAATTTCTCACCAGCATTGACTTAGGGTTAGCATCTCACCCAAATTGAATTCAAGGGGGTGTGATGAATGCAAAAATACTTTTCCAAACTAAGAGAGGACATTGTGAATTCAAAGGCCATGTCTTTTAGCTCAACTAAAACACTAGCCACTTTTTAACACCTAATGGATCAAATATTATAGCCCTCGATCATATCCTTATATATATGTGGGGTCCAAGGAAGAGCAAATAAAGCATGTAAGGCAAGTATTGGAGGTGTGGATGGTTGGATGGATATTACTCCTTCATTAGACATTCTTTTGAAGAAAGAAAATGCACTTAACTGTTTTGCTTAAATGTCTTTTTCCCACAAAACTATTCACCTAGAGAGCTCTGAGACTTTCAAGTATCCTAAAGGTGGGAGTAGAGTTATATGGTTTTAATGATAAGGCACACTTCGCTCACAACTACAATAGTTGTATGTCATGATTTATCTCAACTTTTTATTGTTGAATTTGATGCCAATGGAAGGGGCATAAGTGGCATTCTTAAACAACAACATGGTATTGTTTCTTATAAAAGTGTGTTGAGGGAATTGGTTGCTCCGATGACAAGGCAAAACAATGAAAGAAAATATTTATACAAATGTTATATAAAGCTTCATGTTTTTTAAGAATTGAATATGCTACCTTGTTTGCCTTGGAATAAAGTGAAGGTTTTGACACCATTTGTAAGCTTTAGTAATTTACAAAATGTTAAATTTTAATGCAATTTCCAATTTGTTGTACACAAACAGTCTTTTTATCTTCAAGTTTAGTTGTTTTTTGGTTGCTTAAACTATGCAAAAAAAGGGCCAATCCATAAAATGGTTTGTTTTTTGATAATTTTATGAGAATCTATTCAAAAGATTTGTTTTAGTTGTCATTTGAATGTAAAGTTCATCAATTTATCATCAACTCCCTTAAAATATGGATAAAGTCTCCATAACTACATGATATGATTTCTACTTGAGCCTCTTGGGTCAAGTCTTTTGCATTCTTGCCTTCCTTTAGAGTGGTCCCTACCAAGTATGTGCATAGTCTAGAAGAACAAGCTAGATTTTACCTTTGGATATATTTGGAAGATATTTTTTCAGGAGTTTGCTTTCCACTCATCAAATACAACATATTTGCTATTTTTGGACTTTGTGAATATTGAAGATGCAAATTTTCATGCCGAGATATCAACGGGAACTTCATGGTATGATATCATAGAGGGATGACAGAATACATTCAAGCTCTATGTGGGTTCTTAGGCCTAAGTCTAGCACCCAAATCCAAATGGATGTATTGGTTAATATTTATTGTTCCTTGCTATAGCTAGCCCTTCAACCAACATACTATGAAAGGCCTTTAACCTTGTAAGTCCCAACTACTATGTGAATTGTAAAGACCATTATAAAATTTAATGTGGAATAAATTCTATGCCATCCATGTACACTTGTCATGAAATGAAGATAGAATTATAATAGGTGCGATAGTATTAAGTAATGCATATTTTAAATGAGTAATATACCTTAAGACCACGTTTAAATTGAAATTCTTCTCACAAATTTCAATGAAGGGCTCTCTTTGGACTACAATGTAGCATATGAACTAGTATGTTTTGAGGGGCTAGCGTAATCCCCCAACTACATTGCTACACCCTTTCGTTTTTTACTATAAGCACGTATAGGCAAGCAAAACAATTGCAGCTTGGAGCCTAGCGTATATAATTTGAAGATCAAGAGAGTTTGATATACTGCATAAATCCTACCTTCCATTTACATGTAAAAAATGAATAGGAGATTCAAGAGTTGCACCCATATTAAAACATGCAATATATTCATTAAACTTAAGATAGATTTCCTTTCTAACTAGGTTACAATAGGTAAAAAAATATTAATAAATTCCATCTAGGATAAATTGCAATTCTTGGGTACCCATGGTTCTAAAAAATGTTTAATGGGATTTTTTTTTCAATGCACTACAAGAGTTCCTTATATCTAAAATTTGAAAATTTATAGGAAGGCGGATTGTCGGGCCCTAGTAGGGGCAACCTAGAGGATCCATCTTAACCATCTCATGAAAGGCCTCCAACCTCCTCCCAACCAAGGACAACGAGATTTGATCCCCTCTTTCATATGTTTACCCCTTAATGTAAGCCCCTGAATGACAAGCTTGTCCAAAAGGGCTTTACCTTGAAGCTCTGGGTCAACGATACATAGCCCGTCTTCAACCTAAGGCTAGAGGTTTATCCACCATTCCACTTGAGTGCACATTTCCCTTGAGCCATTAGTGCTGCCATCCCAAAGAAAGATATAGATGAGCCTCTGAAATTGTGCAATAGATGCCCTCAAAAATCACCTCAAAATCACCAAAAGGAGGCCACATACTATGCCATGGCCAAAAGGACATGGTTCACAACTAGGAGGAGAAGGATTTTATTCTTGCATTTATTAACTCTCACAAATTTTAAGATTGCTTGCATATTTATGGGTAGCCACATGCTATAATCTAAAGTCTTTTCGCTTGGCACTAGCTTGTCATTTACAACACCAACCATGTAGAAGAAGAATTGAGTACTAACTTTAATAATTCTTCTAGCTTTTAAGATCCTTTGCACAAATCTTGGGAAGCCACATGCTATTCTTTATGTAGATAAGTCCCATGGAACAACCTGATGTGTGTTTTGTTCATTACTATTCTCTCTTGGTCATAGGTGAGGGGTACTTGTATATCTATTCTCTTGAAGCTATTGTATCTATTTAATCAATCACATGTTCACAAAATGTTCTATGTTCTCTACATGCATAAAAGTGTGCATTATTTGAAGATATCCAGTACAATAATCTAAAAGAATATATATACCTTAGGCTCATGCCTTTTGGCTTTTTTTTTCATTTTGTTGTCTCCTTATTGCAAATGCATCCTACTTTTCATACCAATATGCAAAAATTGTATTAGATGGGCATTGCCTTATTCTCTAGTAGCCTTAAAATACCTCATATCCCTTAAGAAAAAGGTTGGTCCATTGGAAAATACTTCCTCTAATTTGGGTACACTACTTTCCTTACGTCATCACCATATCTAGTATCCAATTTCATCGCATGTCAAACATGTATAATGCCCTTTTGTTGAGAGACCTCTAAAGATTTTTCACAAACAATCAAAAGGTATACTTTTCAATGAATCAATCATTTTCCATATCAACAGGCAATGTAGTGTGAAGATATTTCAAACAATTCATTACCATTCCCCAAAAATTATCATTCTTTTGTTATTGACCCGAAGTATAAGTCCAATATTAAACTTGATCATCCATATATCGCTTGAATATTTAGAATCAAACGAATGGTTGGGGGTGCAGAGGATTGGATTAGGGAAGACTATAGGGCTGAATAGAGGAGATGGGGCATGAGAAGAATGGATAGAGAGTGGGATGGCAGTAGAGGGTGGGTTGAATAGAGGTTGGATTGGATGATGGGAAAGGGTAGGTTGAATGGTGGTGGAATAGAATGGGATAGGCAGAGGTGGGAGGTTGGATACGAAATGGAACAGTGGAGATAGAGGGAGGATGGATAATGAATGTAAACGATGAATAGATTATAGGGGATGTGGCTAACCTAAATAGAGGGGATGGAGACTATGGGAAAGGGGAGTATGTATAAGGGATTGGAAGGATGAAGAAATCCATGGATAAAGATGTGAAAACATGAGTACCTCAAGCATGTAGGGTCTACTTAACCTAATCTAAGGTGGGAGAATCCTAAGTGCACACATGATGAAGAACTAAACTCGATAGTATAGAATCAAGTTCAATTAGGTTACAAGACAATACTTGTACTCAAAGATACTAGGAAGGGGATAGGAGAGGGAGATAAGAAGGAGATGGTAAAGATCAAGGGAAGGGGTGGGGTTGGGGGAAGGGGATGGGTGGAGGAAGGAGATATAGGGCAGATAGGGGAAGGAGATATGCAAAGGAAATATGGGTGGAGCAAGGAGATATGGGTCAGATAGGGGAAGGAGATATGAGAAGGAGATATGGGTGGAGGAAGGAGATATGGGTTACATAGGGGAAAGAGATATGAGAAGGCAAGGGGAAGGGGAAGTGGATAGGGAGGGAATAGATAGAAAGTGGATAGTGAAAGGGGATAGCAAGGGGATCGGAGGATGACAAAGAGGAAGTGAAGGGGATATGGGAAGCTATGGATAGAGGAAAGGGATAGGGAGGGGATGAGATGGGTGTGGGTAGCGTAGTGAGTTGGATAGGGGAAGGGATGGATAGGGGATAGGGAAGGGATGATAGGGGAAGGTGATAGGATAGATATGAAGGGGTGGATAGGGAAAGGGGAAGGGGATAGAGAGGGGATGGGATGGGAAAGAAGAGATGTAAAAGGGGAGTGGGGAAAGTGGAACGAAAATAGGGTATGGAAAAGGGGAAACAAGAAAAGGTTGGAAAATATGGGCTGAATATGAGAGAATGGAAAAGGGGATGGGATGGGATGGAGATATGAGAGGGAAAGGAGGATGGGTAGGATAGGGGATGGAAATGAGAGTATGGAGGATGGGAAAAGAGTAGACACAAATGGAGTCTAGGGAAAGAGGAAGGGAAAGAAGGTATGGGAAAGGGGTGGAATGAATATGAATATGAGAGGATGGGAGAGGTAATGGTATGGGAAAGGGGATATTAGGGGGTGGGATGGGATGGATATATGAGGGGAGGGGAAGGATGGGTAGGATAGGGGAATAAAACGAGGGTAAAGAGGATGGGCAGGATGGGAAAACTAGGTCAGTAACTATTGAAATGGCATCTATTGAAGTTTCCTATTGAAATGTGATTGGGTGGAATGAATATGAGAGGATGGGAAATGTAATGGAATTGGATGTGATGGTATATAGAATATAAGGTGATATGATAGTAAGCATACCTCACAATGCCACTAATCTTGTAGATAGATTTTGTAACATCTTTTGCTAAGAATCCTTTCACCATAATTTGGAGCATGCCTCAAAATCCCATTGATCTTGTAGATAGATTTCCTAACATCTTTTTATAAGAATCCATTCACCATAATTGGGAGGATAAATTATCCAAGCAACAAAGAAGTTCTAGCAATCCATCACAATCATAGTTACAGTAATGCACCACAATGCTAAGAGCATTCAAGTGTTAATATCAATTTAAAACATGTATGTTAACATAACCTGGGCCAAGTTGTGACTTGGGATAGGGAAGCTCGAGTCAAGACCTTGTAGAGAATGAAACTATAGATTAGGCTGACACCAACACACAAGCCGTGCAAAGAATTAGAAGATGGATTAGGCTGACAACAATACTCAAGCAGTGCAGCTGCAAGAGTCACAGAGGGATGCAAGGAATCCAGAAGAGATAATTTATAAGGTGGTGTGCTTGACCATCTTAGCTCAATTGTTGAGAGATTATTCAAAGTTACGTCTTGGTGAGTCATAGAGACTAGGGTGAGCTGCTACATCTAATAGAGTTCCTCCAATTTGAGGACCACAAAGAGAGGCTGTCATAGGTGTGCATCCATAGGCTATTTGTATTCATAGTTTGGACGACCAATTAATCATCCTAATTACTTATTTTTTATGAATATTTTATTCTTATTCATTTTGCATAAGTGAGTATTACCTGTCTTCATACAATTTACCCATAGCGAACATCGCCATGTTTGTTAGAACTATTTCAAATCACCTCATTCAAAGTAGGAAACCTTGCACAAAAACATGGGGGTTATAAGAGAGGTCATATTCTATAAATTGTGCACACACCTACATCAAGCCAGGCATAGGAATAGTTAGTCAACTCGAGGTGACCAAAAAAATACCATCAACATTTGGCGATCTTGCCGGGAACAGCCGTGCTAGAAGTGTCGAGTAGAAAATTAGGTGGATTGAGAATAGGATTCCATAGAACTGAGTGAAGAGACTCTCAAAATAATAGCTTATGCTAACCTAAGTGGAGCTACATCAGCTACTCAGATTAGCAAGTTATTACACAAGATTCCTCTTAGGACAATTTGAGAATTTCAGCATCCTATATTCCTCCTTGGCAACTAGAGTCTAGACTAAGCATTGCTCTTTGGTAGCACTTTCATATCATCTAGGCACTAAAGGGTGTTTGACCCATGCTTGATGAGGTGAGAAAGGTACACAAAAAGATAAGAATAACATCTTCATAGATGTCAATGAGGTTGGCAGACTATGGAATGAATTCTAAGCCAATAAGGACAAGCATTGGCAATGTGAGAAGGAATCAAAGGGCCAACTACAAAGATGAGATCAAGGTACATGAGACCTAGCTACATATAGAGAGAAGTGATGTTTGATTACCATATTGACACTAGAAGTAAACTAGTTTGAAGTTTAACATCCAAGACGGTAGGGACCCTTCAGTAGAGAAGCGACCTTTGGGTTTTGGAAAGAATATTTTGAGTAGTCATCAACAAAGAGTCCAATAGGTCCACACATAGATTGAGGCATGAGAATGGTTCTCCAAGACAAATATATGCATGTGGATCAGAGATAGGATGCACCTCCAGTCAAGAACAAAAACAAAATCTACACATCTATTGAGAGTAAAAGAAGAAGAGACTAGACGGTATGAGCCAAGCTTCTAGCCAACAGTCAAGACACAACCAAATTTGCAGAAGCTTGCATCATAAGATACTATTATGATAGAGAGCACCTAATCTTACCCCACCATCCAAAAATTGGAGATCGAGATTTGTACCAATACTAAAGTGTGGTCATTTACATCATCAGTGACCAAGTCCAACCTTGCCAAAGGTTCCAATGTCTGGTAGGTGAGTACCCAAGCCACCACCAATCAAAGGACCTTTCCACCAGCATGTCCACATGGACGAATGCTGGCATAAGAAGGACTATGCAGCTAACAAGTTGCTAAGGGTCTAGGTAAAACTAGCCACCTCAATCAAGGTCAAATTCTAAGAATTTAACACAATTAAAGATGCAGATCCATAAAATCACTTGTAGAGCTTTGAGAATCACGTTCTAAAGCAGAACTAATTCCTAAAGTGGAAAAATTATGGAAGGTTTTCCAAAACATGAAGGTTGGCCTGACAATAGGGCAGAATTACTGAAGATTGCACCATCTTGTAGTAGACAGCTTCTTTTGCAATAACTTCAGAAGGAAGGAAGACCTATTAAGGAGGTAGACTCATATGTCCCCAACTACATTTATTAACACCCCAATGGTAGAAAAAGAAGTACCAGTTATCAATGTCAAAATAAAAAGAAAACATGTTAGGTGTAATAGCGGATGGTGGCTTAGAAGTAGACATTATATCAGCAGTTGTAGTTAATAGATTGAAGCTCTAGAACATGAAGCCTTCACCATTCTGAGTTTGAATGGTAGAATAACAACTAGTTGAACTAATACAAATGCTCTCTGATGTTGTACTTACTATTGGTGGGAATCAATATATAGTGAGTTTGTTGGTCATCCTATGGAAGAAAATGCTTACCCACTATTGCTTGGGGGACCCTTAGAGTTGAAAAGTGCAAAAGTGTTACATGACTAGGGCTTCAAGCTCAATCTGAGGTGATGACAATCAAAACTAGGGAAAAGGAGGGTACAAAGCCCAAGTTATCCCAGTAAGATACCCATGAGTTGTAAACCTAAGAATCTAGAAGTGCAGTATCAATTTCCATAAGATGTTGAAACTCACCTAATGGAACTTCAGATCTTATGAGTAGGAGAGATCTTGATCTCTTTTGGGTGGCTACTAAACTTGAATAAAAGATTGAGGATGATAAAATAGCTACATAGTAACACCTCAACCTAAGTAATTTCATTAAAGATCTGATAGATGAGAGAGAGATAGCCGAGGGCAATAACTCACAATTCCTCAACCTAATTTCAAACAACTGGCTCCAAAAAAAACATTTTAATTTGGGGACAGAAGGGGCACCCAAAATAGTGGTCTTTAGTACCCATGTGGCTGGTGATTATCTTTAAGTAGTCAAAGAATTATTCATGCACTACAAGGACATATTTGCTTGGAGTTATGTTTAAAAGGGGTTCCCCCATCGATTTGTCAATACGAAATCCCATTAGTGCTAGATACCAAACCCATTAGACAACAAATATATAGAATGAATCCTAATTATGCCAAACAATGAGTTGGATAAGCTCATATAGGCTAGATTTATTTATTCAATTGACAAAAGCGATTGGCTATTCCCTATTTGTGGTAGTACCTAAGAAAAATGGTAAACTCAAAGTGTGTGCATTATAGGACGTTAAATTCCAAAACTATACTAGAGCCATTTGCTATTCCGTTCATGGATGGTATACTAGACCCAGTTGTTGTAGGACATGAGATGTACTCGTTTATTTAGGTGGCTACAGTGGAAATAACCAAATCTCTATTGACCCAAGAATTTGCGCAAGACTTCTTTTGGCACTAAATGGGGTGTAATGCCACCTAAGTCGTGCCTTTTGTACTCATCTACTTTTCAAAGTTTTACGATTGAAACTTTCACATACTAATTTAATTAATTCCTTGTCATCATTTATTTGGATGACTCTTGTGTAGACTCAACTACCTAGTCATTTAGTTTATTTGGGGAATGTATTTAATAGATGTAAGCAGGTTGGTATTTCACCAAACCCTACTAAAAGTGTGTTCTATTTCTAAGTTGGTGTTTTGCTTGGCCAAGTGGTTTCTAATGATGTTCATTAGAATAGAACTAGGGAAATTTTAGGCCATAGAAGAAGGCCAGAGCCTTCAACTTTAACCTAGTTCAGGTCTTTTGTTGGATTTATTAGTTTTTTTACAAGATTTATTTGGGATTTTACTAAAATAGTTGCTCCATTGTGTGAACTCACCAAGAAGGATATGAAGTTTCAATGGACACCCGAGTTGTCTCATGCTGTTCATACATTAAAGAAACATGTCTATGAAATTGCCAAAGTGGGATGTCATTTTCCATGTCCATGTGGATGCTTCACGCATGCAACTATTAATGTGCAAGGTGGCCGGATTTGGGCCATTAGATCTAGCCACCAAGATATAATGGATGTGGTAGACCTGTACAATGGGCACATGGCATGCTTGCCTCCCAAGTTAGACATATTACACATATGTGGGATTTAATGGACCTTTGACTTAGCCAAATCTAAGATCAACAGTGTGCATTTGGCATGAGTCATGAACCATTTGATCCACGATGATGCCATGGTATGAAATGGGCACCAATCACATGCTATTAAATCCTCCCTCCATCTCTCACATGGCCTTGTGAGTCATCATTACATTCATTTGTGGACATTGGATTCCCTTTATCATCTAATGGACCAAAATCAAGTGATCATTGTGCATCGTTGGATCTCATAGCCATCCACGGGTCTCTAAAATGTATCAAATGCACACCATAGGATCTTGATCAAAGATCCAATGGCCATAAGTGGCTTTATTGTACACCATTGGATGGGAGTGGGAATGCATGCAAGCCCTACAAATTGGCAAAGCAAGTATCTAACTTCCCTCATCCTCTTTAAAAGAAGTCAAAATACCTTCAAAATGCATCCTTACCATGATCATCTAGAATTAAGGAGCTCATCCAATTTCCTAATGTTTCCCTTATGATACCCTTTTTTAGCCCAAAATTTCCCTAATGATGCAAGTAGATTGATGACTTAACATGAGTGCAATTGTAGTACCATTGAGCAAGAAAGTCTGGGTGTGGTATATAGTGTACAAAAGTTCTAACATACTTTCTAGGAAACCAAATCATATTCTATGTGGATCACTAAGCCATATTGTACCTTATCAACAAAACAATGATTGAAGGCAAATTTGTAAGATCAATGTTGTTAATTTAATTTTTAAATCATTCATAAGCCCAAAAAGTCACATAAAAAAGTTGACTCTTTGTCACAATTGCCAAGATCGGCAAGTGAGATAGGTTAACCACTGAATTACCAAATTCCAATCTATTTGCAGTGGATTTTGAGATAGAATATGCTATATGCTCTATCTCTCTCAGGGTATACTTCTTGAACATATGTCCAAAGATTAGCGCAAGCAGTTACTGGTTAAGAGGTGGGAAATTGTATTGACATGGTGCTGATGGTATCGTACACAGATGGGGTTTTTCACACGAGCTTGTAGTACTTGATAAAGCTCATAAGGGGCTTGCTAGACATCATTTTGGCCAAATACATACCCTCAAAAGTTTTACAAGCTAGATTATGGTGGAGTACTTTATGTTTAAGGATACACAATGCACATCCAGTGTGATGCTTGCTAATGCACAAGGAGAATGCTATCCCTTGATCATATGGAACTACAATTGATTGAGCCATAGGAAGCCTTTTAACACTAGGGCCTTGACTTCATAAGTCCTTTCAAAACTATAGCAGAATTTCCCTTTGAGAATATTACATGCAGATATGGATGCCCAATCAAAATTTTTAGTGATCAAGGTACCCATTTCATGAATGAGGTCTTTGAGTTTTGACTAAGGAGTTCAAGGAGGTAAAACGAGTGGCTACTACATATTATCCATAGTGTAATGGGAAACTTGCACTCACCAATAAGGCTCTTTAAGGAGGTACAATGAGTGGCTACTACATATTATCCATGGTATAATAAGCAAGTTGCACCCACCAATAAGACTCTCAAATTAGTTCTTCCTAAAATTGTGAATTCCAGTCATACAGATTGGGATGCAAAGTTCTTTCTAAATTAGTTCTTACTAAAATCATAAATTCCAATTGGATAGATTGGGATACAAAATTGCATGTCGCATTGTGGGCTTATAGAACCAGCTTATCAAGTTAAAATCAACCTTACTCCATTTTGTATGGAATTTGGATTGGAGGTTGTGGTCCCAATGGAATTCCTAGTCTCGAGCTTATGTGTTGTTGTAAAGCATCACCTTGGCAAATCAAATGCTATCTGGCATCATTTACAATACCCCCAAAGTTGAATGAATTATGGTTACAAGCTGCATGGACACAGAAACAAGTAATCTGAAGGAGAATGAAGGCTTGGCATGACAGGCACATTGTGCAAAAAAACTTGAAAAGGATACCAATGATATTGTTCAACACAAAGGAAGGCAAGATGAAGACCAATTTTAAATTTGGTTAGAACAATCTATATAAGTTGATTGAGGTGCATGATAATGGTAATGTAGAGTTGGCTGATTTGGAGATGGGTAATTCCCATGTTGGCTGATTTGGAGATGGGTAATTCCCATGTTGATTAATGGAAGTCGAGTTAAGCCATATAGGAGTGCAACAAAAGTCTAATTATGGTAATTAGCTTATAGGGGCTTGATGGGATACCATGTGGTAGTGAGTGTCTTAAACTCACCATTAGTGGGACTAATCATGAGAGCTACACTGAGTTGGTTTTGGTCGAGGTCTCACATGAAATACTAAATTTGGTAGTGTATCTTTCTTAACGAGCCATTTCTCCACAACTTAAGCTATTTATAGTTTGTGTTGCTCATCCTGCCCTCGCCAATTTCCTTCACATCCCTAGCTACCCTTGTATCCTTGTTCTATCTGCACTATGTCTATGGCTTCTACCACCTCCAAAAGGGAAGAGAGACCAAAAAATTATAGAAGCTATCATTTTAGCATTAAGGAACCTACCCCATTGACTAATTGGCGACAATTGTCAAGATGCTCAAGAGACACAAGTTGTTGGACATGGCAAATGTGCCATGGTTTGATATGTGGAGCCCTAAACTAGCTAAGGATTGCTAAACTTGTACGAGGAGGCCACAGACAATATCAACATACAAGGATGGTATATTCATCTTGATATGTAGCTCTGTGCTAATGTTTTCAAGCTAGCACAATTGCCATTAGGGTCTTCTAAATCAGTACTATAGGTGACAATGGCTCATTGTGATCAGTAGTTTGAATCCAAACCTTTCCACCAGTTGTAGGGCTACCTTACTAGTGGGTCTAAACATAGTACGGTGTATCAAAAGTATTGTTTTGGCCAAGCATCAAAACAATACTTTAACTAATAGTATACTTTTGATAACTTGGCTAGAATTTTGAAAACTACTACCCCCCTATACTGAATGTTACATTAACAAAGTCTTTTTAAAAAGAACAAAACATTGGTGCCACCAAGCTCTCTCTCTTTCTGTGCACAACACCAAGCATGGGAGTTCCGTGCGCTATTGCTCTCTTTATGTGTGCATAGAATCTTTATGCAGTACACAAAGGTATTCCACATTTCCAATGAACCTTCTCAAAGTATTCACATGAAGCAATTTTTTTACAGGATAGGCATGCATATCTCTCAGGCATATTTCAAAGCCATCAAGGGAATGTGTGTTTTACATGGCTTTGTGTAATGATTAGAGCGTAGTTATTTTTGTGTGATAGAGATTTGCAATTTTGAAGTTCTTTGAGTCATGGATATTCTAATGGTGATGCATAATAGAGCTAGGCTAAGTTTACTTGATTTGCCTCAATAGCTTCATGAAGTTCTTCTTGCAACAGTGTCCAATAGTGCTCAAAGTAGCCACATTCCAAACAGCATGACAAATGATGTGGGAGAGAATGCTAAAGATGGATCAGTGAATATTTTACAGGATGAGGGAGAGTTGCTGATTGGAGAGCAATACTTTGACCATTCATGGGGAGATACTCATTAGAGATGGTGAAATATTATTTACATAAGACACACCTTCTCAATTTGGAAACAAAGGCTGATATTATGTAGAGATTCTTACAATGTCTGCAAATGAAAGAAGGGATGGGTGCTACAAAATTATGCCATGACAATGTATAAATAGCTATTGTCCAAAATCTAAAATGATATGTAAAGGGAGCTCCTAGTGGAGATCATTTGGATGCAAAGGGATCAATATGTCAAATGATTGCAATTACTAAGGTGCAACAATAGAGTGGACATACAACAATCCAAAAATTTCTAAGTCTCTAGGCATCCACTCTCGCAACTTGAAAAAGCATAGGGTGGACATATATGATGAAAAAACTTTGTGGTCTTTTGGAGGAAATGTGGACACGATTGCTTGAGTCCTGCAGTTGTGCAGTGTACAGTCAATTTCTAAAATCAGACACTTGTGTCTTTCTAAACAAGGACATATGCCGAAAGAGGATCAAAGTACACAAATATGAAAAGCATCCCCTACATTTTTTGGAGGTGGTTGAGGTATGTTTTCTTGGCTAAGGTATTCTGTACTAATATTACTCCAAATAGTACTATATCTTCTTGGATTCTATTGTACTACAATATGTACATATTATGCATTGTACATAGTGCTTACTCAGTAGGACTATTGCTCTAAGAACCACTTCACATGCTCCAAATGAGCGTGGCTAGCTACGCACACATTTGGGGCACCCTTAAAAATTGGTTGGGAGCTTCAATGCACCATTAGTGTGCCAAAACATAACCTCCATTTTGGAGGTGCAAAACCTCACACTTATGCATAGATTTATTTCCACCTACAACATCCAGTTAGCGAGGGATGATGACTAACATCTAGAGGTTTTGGGAGCTACAGAGGGTGACAGGAAAGTACTATAGATGCAAAAGCCGTCGGTAGCCAATTCTCTTTGAATTCCTATGCGTGAACAAATCAAGCAAACAAGATGCAACCAATGCATTGCGCACTAGTTGAGCATTTCTTCCCTCGTGTGCACAAGCCATAAAGTAGATACTATGTACTTAGTACTAATAGTGCTTTGAATAGTAATATATATATATATATGTAGCTAGATTAGACACGTCCATAATGTGCAGACCACAACATACTAAATACTTGATATTAATAGTACTATCTACAATAGTACTTATGTAGCACATTTAGATTTGCTAAGTACATACTATGTATTTTGTATTAACAGTACTCCAAATAGTACTAGATATTATTTGATTCTGTTGTACTATACTATGTACATACTATGAGCTATACATAGTAACAATACTATATACATATTTAGATTTGTTAGAATTAATAGTTAAATAAGTACATACTAGGTACTTGGTACTAATATGCTTTGAATAGTACTATATATGTAGCTAGATTAGACAAGTCCATACTACGAACACCACCACATACTAAATACTTGGTATTAACAATATTATCTACAGTAGTACGTGCGTGGCACATTTGGATTTGCTAAGTACATACTATGTATTCTGTACTTATAGTATGCTAAACAACATTATATATACAATACAATATCTTGTTGGATTTTGTTATACTATACTATGTACATATTGTGCATAGTACATATTATTTATTTAGTACTAATATTACTCTAAAATACTATATACATAATTGGATTTGTTGGAATGAGTAGATAAATAAGTACATACTAAGTATTTATAAGTAATAGTCCTCTAAAAAGTACTATATACATAGCTAGATTGGCAAGTCCATACTGCACACAGCACATACTATGTATTTGGTATCAATAGTACTATCTATAGTAGTATATAGACAATTAGATTTGCTAAGTACATACTATGCACAATCCATACATTATATTCAGTACTAATAATACTGTAAGAATACTAAATATAGAATTAGATTTGGTACAACTGATAGTTAGATAAGTACATACTATGTATTTTGTACTAATGATACTCCAAGCAGTACTTTTGGGAGTGATGGTACATACTATGCACATACTTTGCACAATACATACTTTTTTATTAGTACTAATATTACTCTAAAATGTACTTTAAACATAGTTAGAATTGGTAGAACTAATAGTTAGATAAGTATATATTGTGTAATATGTACTACTATATGTACTATGAACTATGTACTCCAAACAGTACTATATATACTGTTTGGAGTATATATAGTACTGTTTGGAGTATATATATATATTGTTTGGAGTATATATAGTATATATAGTTTGTAATATGTACTACTAGTACTCCAAACAGTACTATATATATTGTACTATATCTCATTGGATTCCATTGTACTATACTATGTACATACTATTTATTTAGTACTAAATATTACTCTACAATACTATATACATAGCTGGATTTGTTGGAGTGAACAGTCAACTAAGTACATACTAAATATGTAAAAGTAATAGTCATGTAAATAGTACTATATACATAGTTAGATTGGACAAGTCCATACTATACACAGTACATACTATGTATTTGTGGTAGCAATAGTGCTATCTATAGTAGTGTATATACAACTAGATTTGCTAAGCACATACTATGCACCTGAGGCAGCACTGACTCAATATGTATTATGTTACTACCTTCGGCCAAAATCCAAGGTATGACTAGACATGAGAGGCTGCTGCTCCTCCCTGCACGACTGCCCCTCCCTCCTCTTAGCCTAGCCTCTCCACTCTCTTAGCCCCCTCCTCCTCTCTTTCATCCCCCTCCTCTCTCTCAACCTCTCCTCTCTCTTGGCCCCCTCCTCCTCCCTTGCTACCCCTCCCTCTCAATCCCTCCCTCTCTGCCGTATCAGCCCATCTCCCTCCCTCTCCCTTGGCTACCTCCCTCTCGGTTGCTCCCTGCCCCACCTCCTCTACCCCTCACCTCAGTCTCTTCGCTCTTAGCCTCTCCTCCCTCTCAACCCTACTCCCTACCCCCCACCCCTCATCCCTCTCCCCTGCCTCCTCTACCCTTGCCTCTTCCCTCCCTCCCCCTGCCTTAGCCCTTTCCCCTGCCTCCTCTACCCTCCCCCCTCCGCCTCCTCTACCCCTTTCTCAGCCCTTTCCCCCACCTCCTCTACCCCCTTCTCAGCCCTCCCTGCCCCCCACCTCCTCTACCCTCTTCCCCGCCTCCTCTATGCTCCCCCCTGCCTCTTCTACCCTTGCCTCAGCCCCTCCACCCTTCCTCCCTCTACTCCTCCTCCCTTCTCTCTACCTACCCCTTCTCCACCTCCTCCCTCCTCCTCCTCCTCCCCCTCCTCTCTTTCCTCCCCCTCATCCTCCCCCTCCTCTCTTTCCTCCTCATCCCCTCCTCCTCCTCCTCCTCCTCAGCTTAACTTCCTCCTCCTCTCTCGGGTAGCTTAGTGCAGATGGAACCTTTTCATCATCGGCCGCAAAAATAGTCATTTTTTCAAAAGATGAGTTGCAGCAGTAGCTTAAAAAAGACGCAGAGCAAGAGAGTTCGTCATCACTTTTTGCTCGCATCCATGGGTCTCAACCTTGCAGATTACATGCTAGGGACTGGATGCTCTCTACTCTACCTGGAGACCTCTCATGGCACCTCACAAATGTTCATCTGCCTCAAGCACTAGTAGAGAGACCCCAAGCCACAACAACTCCTACTTGGGAGAGGCCAAGAAGGGGCAAGGATTCTTCCAGGTTGTTACTGGATGCTCTCTACTCTACCTGGAGACCTCTCAAGGCACCTCACAAATGTTCATCTGCTTGGGCAAGGATTCTTCTAAGTTGTTTTTGACTTATTTGAGGTAGCAGGTACAGTGCTTCAGGCTAGCCCGTTAGCACTGAGCTCCAGGAGGATTTTTTTGACCCCTTTCTCATTGGGGTTTGATCCTATCAAGGAGGATAGCAAGGCTCCTTTGCACTTCTGTGCAGAGGTGACTCGCAGGAATTATTTTTCAGTTCTGGCAGACTTGGCTGAGTTTTAGGTAGAGGAGGAGTTTGTACCCTCTACGCTCAGGGAGTGCATTTTTCAGTCCATGGACAGAGTTTCCTCCTCAGCATGTGTGGGTGTTCTATTCCCAGTTGACTTCCCTTCTCTTGATCGGAGGAACTTTTCTCAAGAGAAGATTTTCTCCGCTACCAGGTCGGGTAGGATCTTCCATCCGGCCTCTCCCTCTCATAGATGAGGATTGTCAGTTGGAATGTTCAGGGCCTTGGGGGTGTACCTCACCACTACCATAGGCAGCTGATTCATATCACCAACTTCATCTAGGTGCTACTAGGGGATCCATTGATATTCTTATGATCTAGGAACACAAGTTGGATGTTAGGAATTGTGCCAAGTCGGGTAAGCTTCTCTTAGGCCATACTTTTTGGTCACCCGCCTTGGGCACCAAGGGAGGTACTTGCATATCTGTTTCTTCTTCTTTTCTCCCCTTGATGATTGGACATGGGATCATAGTCCCCTCTAGAGTGAAGTGGATTTTACTTTTGATTGGTGGGAAAAAGGTTGGTCTTTTAAACCTTTATGCACCCAATTCTAGAGGGGATCATGTCATTCTATGGAAGGAACTACTTTTCTCTTGGTCACATATTGCACAGGCTTGGATTATAGGGGGCGATTTCAACATGGTTGAGATGCCCTCAGACAAAAGGGGTGGTAGGGAAGGTGGTATCCACTCCCTAGAGAGCGCAGCTTGGGATGTCTTCCTTTTTCAGTACTGTGGCAGGGATGCTTGGCAACGATGATGCTTTTCACAGTCAGCCACATTCTCTCCTATTTTCTTGGTCAAATAGGAGATTGTTGATGCCTATCCATGGACGTATTGATATATTTTATGTGGATCATTGGGCTCTTGATAGAGGTGGTACAGTTAGCATTGCATCTAGGGTGTCCACTTTGGATCATTTTCCACTCATTTTGATGGTTTCAGATCCTCATGTGAGGGGCCGTGTCCACTTTGGATAATTTTCCAGTCATTTTGATGGTTTTAGATCTGTTTATATTGTTTTCTCTTTGATGATGAATCTCTATGTGAGGATGCTTTGGAACACAAACATCATGTATATATCTTTTTGTTAATATAATCTCTCTTATTTTTTGCCCCCCAAAAAAAGAACACTAAATATTAGCTTGATTCAATTTCAAGGAACCTTGATGGTAAACAATGATCTAGACTAGGAAGAACCAAGAGCCGTGACTAAGGATTCTAAGACAATGAGAAAAAACTCAGTATTGACCCCAAAAGAATGGAAAAGGAAACAACATCTAGCAACAAATGAGCATATACTAAAGTTCTACATGAGGTATTGAATTGCTTTATAGACTATATATTGGATGAGGTTATACCCACTATGTGTCGTACAACGCACTAATTATAGGAAGGATCCCACCCTTGTGTATGAAGGGCCTACTTAGATTTGCAAAATTATAGCCCTAGAGGGTAAATAGGATGGAGAATAAGAGAAACCCACAATTTTAGGAGAACAACTAACAAATAATGACTAATCTACTTTGAGAGTAAATGGAATACCAAGAACTTTCCACATGAGCTAGCGGGACCTCAAAATTTGCATCAAAGATCATTGTTTCTAGTCTATCTCATGGTAAGGCAACCTACATTTTGATCCAAATGATCCAAAATCATCACTACTTGTGTGGATATTGTTTTCATATACCCAATGCCATATATTTTTCCTGTACCCAAGGCCATACACAATGATGTTGAAATCTTGTACTTATCTTGGGCACATATTCTGCTTGTGGGCATGCAACTTGATAAAACAAAAAAAGAGATGAAACAGATTATGACATGATGAGGTATAACAACATGTGGAACTATAAAACATGCATTGGAAATGTTTAACACAAGCATGCATGCATTTAAGTTCTCTAACAAAGAGACGCCAAGGGCCTAAGGTTGTGTCAAAAGATGCTCCCACATTGACAAAGCCACTAATTCCTAGTTCATGCTCTAGCAACAAGAAACACTTCTCTAATGCAAGCCTTGAGCTCCAATTAAAGATTTCAACTATGTCAACTTGCTCAAATCGAGCTGCACTTGAACCTTTGATAACATATGGCTCAAGGACTAAGAATCATGCATGCTATCAAGACAAGCTACCAACTGTGAGGGGCCGTTCTGCCAGTGTTAGGATTCTAGATGCCTTTTATACTGAGGAGGGCCTTACAGAGAGATAGTGTTGAGGACCTAGGTTTCTCATATGCATGATGGGTAGCTTTCTTCATCAGACTTAGCTGCAGCCCTATCTGGAATTAGTGACTTTTATATTTCAGTTTCTTGTATCGGAAGGGTTGAGATCTTCAAGCGTGGGATAGCTATCTGTCAACAGTTGGCTACCCTCCACACAGAGGAGCAGAAGAGGCCTACAAATGCTTAGATTCAGGAGCACCTTGCTGCTGCAGTAAGGGCCCAGCAATAGTCACTTTTAGATCAGAGAGCAGAGTATGCCTTTCATGCTAGAGAGTCATTTTGGACTCATCAGATGGGAGGTAGGATCAACAAGCAGTTCTTCTCTACTATTGGCCCCAGACATAGTAGCGAGAGCATCTCACAACTTGTTGACTTAGGCGGAGTTCTTTAGACGCATCCGGATGCCGTCTTATAGGTTGCCACCTTCCATGCCTCCCTTCTTACACCAGATCCTGACACTTAGGCCACAAATGATCCTAGAGTGGTTATTTGGCAGCACTTACCTGGGTTGGTGACTATGGATATGATTGTCTCACTTGATGCACCCTTCACCAACTTATAGTTCAGGACCGCTCTCTCTGCCCTTCACAAGAGCAAGTGTCCTGGTTCAGATGGACTTACCCCCTTATGCAAGAATCACTTACAGAGGGCCTCATTCATTTGATTCCGAAAGGGGGTTGTAGGAACTTAGTGTGTTAGTGGAGACCGATTACTTTGTTGGGTACTTTGTATAAAATCTTAGCAAAAGCTATCAGCCTTTGTTTGCAGCCCTTTCTGCCAAATCTTATCCATGATAAGCAGATCGGCTTTGTGCTTGGAAAGAGCATCTTTGACAACATCTTCTCATTTTGGGAGGCTTTTGACTGGGCCTTGCATAATGGCCACAGACTAGGCATTCTACTCTTGGACTTTGAGAAAGCTTACGACAGGGTAGACTGGGGATTTCTAGAGGGCACACTTACTCACTTTGGTTTCTCAAATGCATGGATCAGAGGGGTGTTAGCCCTCTACAGATCAGAGCCCACAACCAGGTTCTATTGGTGGAGTGAGGGGGGACAGCAGGCTTGAGATTACCAAATCAATCTGGCGGGGATTCCCTTTAACCCCCTTTCTGTTCTTATTTGTGGCCAAAGCTATGAGCTATTACATTAGAGCTCAAGCTGATATTGTAGGGCTCAGGCTTCCTTTAAGGCAAGAGGATGAGCTCTTAGACAGTGAGTTGGCAGATGATATGGCTATCTTTTGGATGCCACTCCATAGACACTGACATCATTCAGGACGGTGTTGGATTTGTTTTGCATTGTGGTAGGTGCACACATTAATTGGAACAAATACAATGGATTTTGGATTAGTGATGAGGACACTCCAAATTGGGGGAATGACATAGGGTTCACTTGGATTCAGAGGGGTGTTTTCATTAGATATCTGGGATGTCGGGTTGGGGTGGGCATCTCTCCAGCATAGCAGTTTGCTCCAGTATTGTGGATAGTATCAGGAGGAAACTCATCTTTTGGAGTTCTACCAGACTTGACCTTGCATCCAGAGTTGTGGTCATGAACTAGGTATTATTGGCTACTGCCTAGTTTGTTTGCTCTTGTTGGTGTAGGCCTAGAGGTTGTATCACTCGGCTCATGAGACCTATCAAGAACTTCCTATGGAGCGGTTTAGATGGCACCTCAGATGTTGTAGCCAAGGTGGCTTGGGAAACCCTCATTCTCCCCACTAGAGAATGAGGTCTCAATATTATTGACCCAAAATTGCAGTGTATGGCCTTGCTTTGCAAGTTCGTAGTACATGGATTGATGCCTGGATAGGAGTCCTGGAAAGATTTCTTCTCATGCAACATTCAATCTTGTACTCCATCTCATGGGGAATATTGGATGGATAGCATCAGATGGATCTTTACTTTAGCCCATGTCAAATCTCCCCCTTTTGCTCTCATGGTTGCTATTCTAAAAGCTTGGGGTAGCTTTAGACACTCTTCGCAAAGTTCCACCCACCTCTCGTGAAGAAATTCATAGGCAGCGAGTCATGCAGAATGACTCGATATTGGATGACCATGGCAGGTCACTTGGAGTGTCACACTATATGCAGTGGTCTAGGTGGGAGAGGGGACCTGCTTCTATAGTAGGCTCATGACAGGCCTTTAGGAGACTTCCAGAGGATCAGAGACTTTTAGCAGTTGGCCACCTTAGAGGGAGTGTAGTCAGGATACAATAGATAGAGGTAGCCATTTCGGTAGTAGATGACATGCCGATCACAGAGTCCACTTGCTGGGGAGCTTTCTCAAGGACGGCGGGCATTCCTTTACAAATTATTGCCTTGTAGGATGCACATGAGGATACCCTAGTCTTTGATGTTCAGTCTCGAGAGGTAGACTTACCAAATCTTCTGATGATATTCTTTTGGAGGTTGTCTTTCAGCTTTTCAGGATTGCAGGTTTCATGGAGTGGGACATGGACTTGTAGTGGTTTCTTGACCCTGATCCCCTTCTCCTTGCATTGGGGTCTTGGAGACTCTGGTTATATGGTTGTTCCCCTATTAGGTTCTTGCAGTGGGACCCAGGGGAGTGGGAATGGATTGATGAGGGGCACCAAGAGAAGAGCATCCCCTTCTTTCGTTATATAATCATAAATTCTCGGAGATTTTAGCTCAGCAGTAGAGGTTGGAGGCCCTCCAAAGCCCCTCACTGGGACCGATTTGAAATTTTTGCAGTTGTGTAGAAAAAATTTTGGTGTAGGCTCTGGAAATCCCTCAAGAATAGAAATATCACTCTTTTCTTTTTGCTTTCTATTCATGGAGGGATTGCAGAGTGAACCTGTGGAGATCAACGTTTGGGGTTGACCCTACTTGTCCTCGTTGCCCCATTGCAGTTGAGTCAATATGGCATTGCCTTTGGGAGTGCAGACATGCAAGGACGATCTGGAAAGGTGTCGCTAGGATTTTTAGAATCTTTCATACACCACCTTTCTATATGACCTGGGGTTCGGTAGCATGGTTATCTCTTACTGGCCCTCAAGTGTTCTTCGAGGGACATGATCCGGATCCAACTCTCATTGTACGGCGACACTCACTGGAGTCTTGTTTCCTTCAAGATGTTCCCTTCACTCCTTTTAGAGCTTCTCATGCCTTAGTAGACACACCATGGGAGATTATGGCTAGCATTGCAACTTGGCATATTTGGAGAGCCAGGTGTACAAAGGTGATGGAGGGTACCCAGTTTCACCTTTCCCAGGCTATGGCCAGTATTTGGACCGACACAGCACACACTCTGATGGCCATCTAGGCGAGCATGCAGGGATCCTCCAGAGTAGCCACTGCCAGGAGAGTTACTTTTTTTAGAGTTTGGAGAGGATCTCCTTTCTTCTCTAAGTCTCCTTTAGGGTTGAGGTGGCATTTTCAGCCTCCACCTTGGTTTTTTATTAGCTCCTTTTGAGTTATTTTTTCCTCATGCATAGCATGATGTATTCTTGCATTTGAGCTCGCTCTCGCAGTCCTGCAGCACCAACTCCCTTTAGTAAGAATACCTATCAAATTCTTGAGTATGAGATGAATTTAACAATATGCCATGAGTAGAAATTATTCAAATTAGCATGGTTGGGTTCTATACTAAAAGAGCTTCAAATATGTCTTTACACCTTGAAATTTAGGTTACACATGAAAATTTTACATTAATTTGAAAGGAGATTGTTTTCATATTTTAGTGTATTTTTTATTTTACCCCCCCATCCAAAAGACCCCCCAACTTGGACCTCACATATCATGAAAAATATGTACAAATCTTAGAATCTTGCATATTTGTTAAGGTAAATATCTTTTATTTTGTGGGAGGGGGGACATGAGATTTTCATTTTTTTCCCTTGCATATTTGAATTCTTTTAAGGAAATCCATACATATTCTATATTGACATGTCTCCTCATACCTTGGATTTTGGACCAGGGTAGTAACATAATACATATTGGGCTGGCACCCCAGGCTTGCGCTTTTCATTCATACTTAATGAAGTAATTTTCTTGAAAAAAAATATCCAAGGGATAGGGGGACAAGGTCTATATAGAACATGCATGGATTTCCCAAAAATATTTCAAATATGCAAGAGAAAATTATGAAAATCTAATGTTCCCCCTCTAACAAAATATAGGGTATATATTATGAAAAATATGCATATTTTTCATAATATATGAGGCCCAAGGGGGGGGGGCTCTTTTGGATGAGGGGGGTAAAACAAAGAATATGCTAAAATATGAAAGTCCATCTCCATTCAAATTAATATAACTTTTAATGTGTTGCCTAAATTTGAAGGTGTAAAGACATATTTGAAGCTCTTTTAGTGCAGAACACAACCGTGCTAATTTGAATTATTTCTACTCATGGCTAGTTGTTAAATTAATCTCATACTCATCTTTTTCCCACTGATATAGAAATCCTAGAGCTCTCTAAGCCTAGCAAACTTTTGACATGGACTTGTAGTCCACATTCTATGGCCGAAAGCCTTAGGTGGCTACGAGAGCATGGTTGTTAGGAAGCTGAAAGAATTTATAATTATATTTTAACCAACAATGTCACTAAATACCACCCCTTTGGTATTCTCATCTTGTACAATAAAGCAATGCATGCATGAGGAACGGTTTAGCCATTTGAAACAGAGTATGTTGCCTATCCTAAGAAATTGACATATGAGGAATCTAATTTAGCAATATCCATCTTTAACTCTATTTCCCACCCCAATACATCGCACTTGCCACACCCCTCTACTAATATTAACTTCCCACTTTCTTCCCCCCTTAATACTTACCTCGATTTCCCTCATCCCTCCACTTCTTCTACCTCCACAAACCTCTCATCCTCACAACCCTCCACAAGCATGTACATTGGGTCAACGGAGCTAGCTCCATGATAACAATCTCAAGACAATCCCACCAACTTCGCTCTCGAGTAGTTCCAAACCATACTTTTCCCAACCGTTGTGCCAGCTGAACCTTTGCCACATGACTCAATCTCGACTGAGACAGCAGACCACTTCCCAATTGAAGGGGAGGAACAAAACAAAGAAATACCTCTTGAAGACACCAAGTGGTAATGGGTGTTTGTCACATGCATACCATTTGAAGATATAACTAATCTTAGTTTGTAGAAGAGCAATCTATAGATCTTTGACTAAACTATGGACATCATGGAGGTCCAGCACTTGACCACTACACTACTATAGATAGCACTATGGATACCAAATACATAGTATGTGATGTGTACAACATGGACTTTGTCCAATTTAATGCGTATATAGTACTGTTTAGAGGATTATTACTACTACATACTTAGAGTACTACAACTAAATAGTATGTACTATGCATAGTAAATACCATTACCCATCGCAAAAGTACTGATTGGAGTATTATTAGTATAGAATACCTACTATGTACTTATTTAAGTATCAATTCCACCAAATCTAACTATGTATTTAGCACTATTATAGTATTACTAGTATTGAATACACAATATGTGCTGTGCATAGTCTTGGGGCACCAACTCCCTTTAGTAAGAATACCTATCAAAATCTTAGGACTCATTATACATTTACATGAACTTCAAAAATTGAGGATTACGGAGTGTTGCTAAGAACATTGTCATAAATAGTCTAACAATTTGTTTTAAGCAATTCATGTTGAATCAATGACATGCCATGGGGCAAAAAATAAAGAGCATGAATGTTAAAGGCAACCACATTTATCTATTTCACAAATGAACATAACAAGAAAAGGCTTTGATCAAGTCTACCTTCAATATTTCACATGCGACAGAGCCATAAGTCCAATTTAAAACACAACCTTTAAAGAATTAAAACATTCCAAGGCACAAAAGTTGCCAATAGACGACTAAATATGATCGTCACTCAACATTAAGAGGCATCAAATATAATTGCAATTCTAACATGAAGAGGCATTCATAAATTCGAGTTTAAGAGAGTCTTATAATTGAAATTGATTCAAACAAAGAGTTAGAAATTTGAAGACAGTCGAAGTATAGGCTTCCAATGACCAAAATAATCAAACACAAACCTCAAAGCCATTATGAGATGAACACTACGATCCTCCAAACAATCGCAAATAGTAAAATTTTAACAGTTGCATAACTCCCATGATAATAATCTAATAGAGTAATCAATCACGCATTGGAAATCAATCCCTTTCATGACCCTACCATCATTGTCTTCTCTACATGACACATGTATATAAACTACTAGAATTTTTAGCTCAAAATTGTTATAACAATGATGATTCTAGGAATTAAAGTGAGAGCAAGACCAAAAATGGATATGGAAATGGGCTATGGTTGTAAAGAATCGAGCTAGATAAGCATAGTTGTAAAGTAAAGGTATGTGTCCATAAGTTGAGGTTTAGTGGGAGCAAATATAGTCACCTAGTGGGCATGAGTGGTGCGCACTAAGGTGGCATTCACACATGTAAAGAGAGGATCGATTAAGTATGGTGAAGTAAACTAGGAGTAAGATATATTAAGCAAGTCATGCCAATCATGGTAAAAGGTCCAGTGATGGTTATATAGTGGTGTGGCTAGGTCATGTTCCTAGTTCTCTTCTCCTTCAGTGTCCTTACATTGGTATTAGAGCCGAAGATCCTACTATTGCTACTTGATTTACTATATATTTTTTATAATCTTCAAAATAATTTAGTTTACAAATTAATTTAATCTTCAAAATAATTTAGTTCCATAGTCATCAATCCTGTAGCCTAAGTCATCAGGAGTTATACCTCACATTGTCATCAGCCCTACAACCTCAGTCATCAATCCTACAGCCTAAGTCATCAAGAATTATACTTGTCACACTACCTGGTGGGGGGGAACTTTGGTGCCACCATTTTGGTCACCTACTTTCTCCCCAATTTGTTTAGGAGTTGGTGGATCCCATGATTCTTCTCATGTCTTAAAAGATTTAAACTATCCCAATTTCAACAACGAGGAAGAGAAAAGAAATAAAGATGCGGTCACCACTTTCTTGTAGAAGTGGTAGGACTTACACAGTTTGCTTCAAACATTAGAACACTTGTGTGCCCTAGAGACCAGCTTATTGTCCCTTTGGAGACTTGGCACATACATGGTGGTTAAGTCTAATCAAGAGTGATTCAATACCTACCTCATAGGTGTGGTTCAAAGCACTCTCTAAAAAGGAGTTTCTTCCTCAATGAATTGGAGAGAAATTGGGATGCCTAGGATCAATGCAAGATGATAAGTTGACCACTAACCCAATACATTGTTTATGAATATAGAGATGTCACCCTGAAACTTTTAGGAATTGATGACTTTTAAAAGTTATGTCGATTTATCTGTGGGCTTGATCCAGACGATAAAAACTACGTCAAGTAGAACAAGCCTAAAATGCTCGATGAGGAAATTAAGTTTGCCCAGATCTTTGGGGACATTGCCGTGACAAAGGTAACTATGCATATAACACATATAAGTCACTTAGTATGACTAGTGGTTCTATGTTTCAAGGATCCCAAAAATGTAAAGGACCTTACCAAAAGTCTTATCAGGTTAAGAAACCTAAGGGACCACCCCGCTTCTTGAATTCCTCAAATTACAAGAAGGCTAAGCAAGGGAAACATTGTTTTTTTTGCTTAGAAGAAGGGCACACTCAAGATCAGTGTCCTAAGTTAAAAAAGGGGAAGGCAGGATTGAATGACAAAGGAAATGAAAAGGGGCTTGGGAAGGTTGTACACACTATACAATTTTTACCCCTTGAGACTTTTGATAAGTTTTGAGAGGTTACTGTTTGTCATGCCAGCGCTTCCCACGATTGTTGTGTCCCTACTTCTATGTGGCTTCTACCTTTGGGCCTCATGATTTGGTTCGCACGTATTACTAGTACCATATATGGGCAAAATATGAGAGTTATAATAGATGACATTGCCACACACAACTTCTTGGATTACAAGTTAGTCAAGACATTAAAAATGATAGAAAGCCCTAGTGATCACCAATATGTGGTGTCACTAGTTAATGCTTATGTAAGGATGTTTGGGACACCAAAGTCCAGAGTGTATCCATCATCATAGAAGATCATGAAACGAAGGAGATTTTAAGGTTACACATATGACTCATATTGATGCTATTTTAGGTCGAGAGTGGTTGTTTTGTATGGGTCCATCATTGTCATAGAGGTATCTTCATAACTCTTTCCAATTTGAAGTAGATGGTAAGTCTATTTTGCTCCATGGTGAAAAGGATGTGCTAGCGTCTCCTATGATTTGTTCTATGAGGCATCTTCATAACGCTTTCCAATTTGAAGTAGATGGTAAGTCTATTTTGCTCCATGGTGAAAAGGATGTGCTAGCATCTCCTATGATTTGTTCTATGAACTATAGACTCTTGTAAAGAATTTTGAAATAAAAGAGATGTTTCTATGCTATTTTTTGTGTGATGTGTGGTATGTCTCCATGATTTGTTTGCTTCTGACACAAAATATGAAATTGCATTGTATATGACTTCTATGGAACCAAAACATGTGCATTCAAAAATGGCATTTGCTTCCTTAGAAGATTTTTTGCATGAGTTTAGGGATGTGTTCCCCATTGAATTACCCCTACCCCCATGCACCTTCTCAAGAAGTAGAACATGTAATAGATGTTATACAAGGGTCCAAAGTAGCAAAACCACCCCAAGACCACTTTTGTACAAAGATGGGACACTATGATTTCTGAGTCATGCCATTCGGTTTGACTAATGTTCTTGCTATGTTTATGACACTTATGGAAAGTGCCTTAGGGTCACCCTATCGAGGTAATTTTATCATCATTTTCTTAGATGATATTCTCATCTCTAGCAAAACTAAAGTGGAGCATTTCCAAAACTTGCGACATGTGTTTACATTTCTCAAGGAGAATTCGTTCTTTGCTTAAGAAAGAAAATGCAAATTCTTTGTAAAAGAAATTTCCTATTTAGGTCATATTATCCCTATTGATGGGATACATATGGATCCAATTAAAGTTTAGGCTATATTGAAACAGCCTACACCAATAACTCTAGTTGAATTACAAATTTTTGTAGGCTTATCAGGCTTTTATCGAAAGTATATTAAGTTCTATGCAAAGATTGCTATTCCCATAATGGATTGGTTGAAGGTGAAGGGCAAGACCTTCTCATAGGGAGAGCCCCAGCAAAGGAATTTTAAGAAAGTTGAAAGTAGCAATCGCTACCACTCCCATCTTGAAAGTAGTGGATCCTAATCAACCATTTGTGGTTGTGATGGATGCTAGTGATATTGCTATAGGTGCCATCCTTTTACAAGGAGGTAGACCTATAGCATTTAAAAGTAAGAAGCTAGTTCATGCTCAGAGCAATTATTCAGCTTATGAGAGGGCGTTGTGTGTGATTGTACATACTTTGAAGAAGTGGCATCATTATTTGTATGGTGCCCGTAGTCTTTGATTATTTAGGAGAGTATCAAATGGATATCTTCCCCAAAGGAGTTGAAGGGTCGTAAAGCTTGTTGGGTAGAAATACTCTAGGAGTTTGACTTTCAACTCAAGTATAAAAAAGGTTCATTACAATGTGGTAACAAACTCGATGACTCGTGCATCCATGGTTAACAAGTTAAGTTTTACTCAACTAAAGAGTGATTTCTTAGAATCACTAAAGGGGAAGTGTGAAGCCGATCCACATTATTCCTAGGTGTGGCATGCAATAAAAAGGAGGGATCCCTCATCCTTGACCTCCACTTCAAAGGAAGTCAAAAATGTTGGCCTCGATCATGAGACAAGCGTAGCCACAAAAAGCGATATGTCTTAACCAATGTATCAAGAAGAAGACATGTCGTTGATGATGACTAATGAAAGGGTGCAGTGGAAGAAATTTTTCGTCGATGAAAGTTGCTTGCTCTACAAAGGTAGAGTATGTATGCCATTGAACTTAGACATATGGTGCCAAATTCTTTATGAATGTCATGATAGTCTGAGCATGGGTCATCCTAAAATAAAGAAGACCTATGCATTAATTAGAAGGCACTTTTATTGGTGTGGATTGCATAAGGACATCCAAGAGTATGCTATAAAGTGCTAGAAATGCTAGACCAATAAGGCACAATGCCTTAAGATAGGTGGCCTTTTGAGTCCACTAAAGATTCCTAATGGAAAGTGGGAAAGTATCTCAATGGACTTTATAGTTCGATTGCCCAAAATGAATAGAGGCGATGATTTAGTATGGGTAATCATGGACCGATTAACTAGTGTGTCAGTTTATTCTAACAAAAAGTATGGTGATATAGCATGAATGAAGGTGTAGACCAATCAACTCAACAACACACAAGACAAAACAATGTTGCCGGTCTTAGCTGATGAGTGGCTCACCCATGGGGCACCAAGTTGCGCAACATGGAGATAGCCTATATGATGATGACATATGACCAATTTCTCAATAGAGCAATTGCCATTACAAAGGGAAACATGGAACCCCAAAAAAGAAAGTGTTGTTCTAAGAGGTGGGTAGCAACAAAGAAGACAAAGATGAATACAAAGTGCTAATAAAAAAGAACACCAAAAGAGAGGAGGAGGAGCCAAAGAAGCTTCTAAAAGAAGTGGGCATCAAAGGAACCCCCAAGAAGGGTGAAGGATGATGTCATGAGTGCAAAGTGGACCCCACAATACACCAAGTGATGAAGATACAACTTGAGAAGGCAAAGAAGATTCAAAAGATGGCAGTGATTCACCAAACCACTCTACTAGATACTTTACCCAATCTTTTGCCACACCAGGAGCCGAGAGGAACACACGACTTGATTATGAGCTTGAACATAGATAATACATATACTATAAAATGCATTGCATCTCGGAGCACGAGGAATTGTTGATTTATAAACTCATCTACAAGTGCAATGGACTCTCGATACCCTAATGGGTAGGTGGCACCACACATTAATTCCATGAAAAGCAAAGGGAGAACCAAGCCAGAGGATGTGGGTTGAAGTAGAGTTGGGCCAAATGTTGAACCCTAAATGGACATTTCAAGGATTAAAACTAACACCAAAAGCAAATGCTTTGATGGAAGGAAGAAGCGGGAGAACCAATATACCAATTGAAGAGTGATTATACGAAAGTGAGGGCAGTGTGAAAAGTAGATCTAACCCCCTTGTCAACATTTTGTATTGGATTCCCATTCCCTCGTTTTTGGTGCTATATGACAAGATAAGGCAAAAAAGGACCACGGTTGTCAGAGTTAGTTGAGCCTATTATTGCAGCAGCAAAGGAGCGATGTCTAGAGAAGAGTCAAATGATGATGGCTCCAACCATCAACAATCTTAATCCAAGCAAGAGATCAAATGTGAAAGGTATTTAAGGTCCAATACAATGTAATGGCACCTACCCCCTTTAGATAGGGAGATACAAACAATTATAAAAATGCGATGGGTAGTACCCACTTGTGAGACTCAGAAGAGGTCATGTATATAAAGCCCTAGATTCCTTGGAGGTAGTGTTGTTATAGCTACTAAGGCAATACGGGTGTATAGAGTGCATAGGGAGTGCATCCACTTGGCCAATTGTATATTATTATTGACTTTGGCTAAGTAATACAAAAAGCTATTTTTCAGTCATGTGCATTTGCCTCTCTTTCTCTCTCTTCATCATTTGCTTTCTAAGTTGTACATTTTTTCCTCCAGGAGCAAACACAATGCTAGTCATCTAGAAATGGCAATTGCCCTGTACATACTAGGAAAGAAAACAAAGGGCTTTGGGATGATTGAAGCATTAGCACATAGACCACATGATTCAATGCTAACAATTTTTTTCAAATTGAATGTCTTTTACATGTTGTAGCCATTAGTAAATGGTTGCATTTTTTTGTTTTTGAAGATTCTTAATGTACTACAAGGGATTTCAGGTTAGTCCCTATCTTCTCCACATTTGTCCTTCTATAAGATCTGCCTTAGTTGGCTCTTGTACCTATGATATTTTAGCATCTGCTTGCTTTGCCTTGGCTTGTGCCTATTCCCCCTGCCTCTTGTGTGATGTGTCTTGATGTCTGCACCTCCTTTCATTCTCAATCATATTGTGCAATCAATGTTACATCATCAGCTCTTCTCTTTGCCCCCTTTTTGCTTTTGCACTTCTCATCACTCTATCATTGCTTTGAGGCTAGTACTACCAAATAGATGTAGTTTATGGCTAAGATGATAATTTGGATTTGATCTTGCATGCATCCTGTAAAATAGCACAGTCTTATGGATTATCAAACGAGATCTAACCTTCATGAAGCTGCTCTATTGTTGTTTGAACCTTCATAAACTTCATGGTTATGCAAGTTTCAAAAGAAGCACCTTATGTCTACAACACCACCATGAACTTCTACTTGTAGGATCACTTGAATCCATGTCAGTGACGTATCAGGCTACTATGGTGGAATAAAACTTGTGATGGAGTGCTTATGGTTGTTGACATGTGTGGCCCATTGTGGTCTCCTAGCTATGGCCATGTCATGATTAATGCCATTGTCTCTCCTTTCAACCATGCCTTTGATCTAGTGAGCGTGGAAGGAAGGTCCCCTACTCTGAACTATGTCTCGCAACTCGCTGGTGAGTTTGACATGCCTCTTGCTCTAGTCCTTGGATCCGCCGTCTCCTTGAGCCCTACTAGTCGGTGCCATTAAGAAAAAATGGAGCTCATTTTGGGGCTCTATAAGAAATCTATGGTTTTCCTATTTTCTTGGCTCAAAATTAAAAAATTTTAGAGTGAGAAGCACAACTTTATATCATTGAGAATTCAATTAGAGGTTCCTTGTATAACATGTGCATTAAAGCATTTCAATGACCAAATTACACAAATACATTTGTTGAAACTCGTGACATAAACTTTTTCTATCATTGTAAAAGGTGTTGACGTCATCATGTGACATTTTTCAAAAATTACATTTTAATCTCTTGATGTTCCACTCAAGATGGCATTTTGCTATAGAATTTAGTGTTGTTGACCTTGCCATTGTGTCCGAAGGAGGCAAAAACTCCAAAAACGACTTTTGAATTACTAAATTTGGATACCCAAAGGGGTCAAATGACCAAAACAAGTGCCAAAGAGCACCTAGCCAAGTGCCTGAATCACTTTCTATTGTACAATGCCCCAAACCACTTTCTACTGTACATTGTCCCAAATTGCTTTCTTGACACATATTTTGGTCGTTTTATCTTCTCTAGTGTCCAAGTTTAGTGATGCAAAAGTTGTTTTGGGGGTTTTCACCTACTTTGGACACAATGGTGATGTCAAAAACACTAAGTTATACACCAAAATAATAGACATCCATTTGGTTCCTTAGTTGCAGAATTTATGACACACTGAAAATGAGAGCATGAACTTCAAAATGTCAATTTATGTTTTTACAATTTGATGTAGCATTTATGACACACTAAAAAACACGAGCGAGATCTTCAAAATGTCAGTTTGTCGAGCGCCTCCAGAGAGAGAAAGTCTATTTTTGGGGGGGGAAAAGCATTTCCAACGTAACATTAGCCTCTCTCTCATTGGAGGATCTCTTTTTCTTGTCCAACCTAAAAAGGCTCCAAAATGAGCTTCGTTTTTTCCTAGTGTCTCTAGCTGGAAAAACTCTATGATCATGCTCTAAGTGTGTGCATCCTCATCTCACCTATATGTCCTAAGCGAATGCTCCCTATGTTACACAACCTCATGGATGAAAGCCGCCAAGCATCTCTGATCTAGGTAGGATAGGAGACTAGATGGGGACCAAAACCATCCCTGAAGAGGCAGTGATAGCTATATTTAATCTCATAGTACATAGGGCATCTAAAGGCAAAATGCTCCTCTAACTTGATTTCCTGATGATCCTATAGGGTGCAGATGCGACATCTCTAGGGATGCCCTCTCCTTGTCCACTCCTAATACTAAGTTGGTGTGATGAGATGAGGAACTACATAGATATCCTCAAGGAATGAGGGAGGTGGATTCGTGTGTATCTTGGTGGATCAATGAAGCCCTATATTGTAAGCTGTGGTCACTATAAAAACTAAGTAGTATGGAAAGACTCATGCTCGGGCTAACATGTGAGTGCAAAATATTAA
Organism: Dipteris shenzhenensis; assembly: GCF_047967505.1. Lineage (NCBI taxonomy): Eukaryota > Viridiplantae > Streptophyta > Polypodiopsida > Gleicheniales > Dipteridaceae > Dipteris > Dipteris shenzhenensis. The sequence continues at coordinate 37,064,857 of NC_141625.1, read as the reverse complement.
ATTTTAGGGAGTAAGCTAGAGAGACCGAGGCTCTGAGCCTTACATGCAAGTATTGAAGACTAAAGGCCACTTCACTTGCATGAGGGCCATCGAGTTGGCACTTGAGCTCTCATATGCATTGTTTAGAGAACTTCCACTTCAAGTGTACTGTTTGGAAGAGGTGTATCTTTATATTTTTAATCAAAATTTGAAGTAAATTATGATTGGGAAGATGCTAAATGAGGTGGTTGATGTGGCTCATTAGGCTACCAAGATAGAATTGAATTGGTGGTTAAATTTCAACCAACACATTGGGTGATGCTCATCAATAAGATAGTTGTAGAGTCTTATTAAATGGGCATGGGAGAATTGAATTGATGTTTAAATTTCAGCTAGCATAATGGATGTCTTGAGGTCGTTGATCTGGTGCTCTAAACTAGCATGAGAGAATCAAATTGGCAACTAAATTTTAGGCAGCGTGATGGATGATGTTTAGCAAGGTGGTTGACATGGTTTATATAGCTATGACATAATTGAATTAAATTAAAACATGCAATATATATTATTGACATATGACTCAAGTCCCATATAGTATTCCCTATAAGCCCAAATCATCTACCCCATGTACACAATGTATATCTCGGCATATGTACATGACTAACATGCCAATGACCCATACCTTACCAAAAAGAAAGGCGAATTTTCAACAACGGATTGTGATTTTTTTTGTGATTTTTTTTTTGAGTGCTAGAATTACTCACGTCCTCATGTCACTACATCCACTTGTTATTCCTCTTTCAAACTACCATGAGACTTATGGCATCTCCTATAATGTCCATCCTAGTGCTTGTATAGTCTCACAATGGACCCTATTTTTTTTATGGAACCTATAGCTCTTTACAACAATTGGAGCTAGATTGTGGTACAATAACCTATTAGGAAAAACAGTCAAAACAAATCACCAAGAGTATTTGGTGTTTATGTGACTGAAGCAGCTTAGTGAACTAATGTTTGGAGTGAAATAATATTTGGACTAAACTAATGACTAGCCATGTAGTGAGGAATTTTATAATAAATATGTTTTTTTAAGTGAGAAAAATATGTAATAGTAGCACTATGGAGCATGGCCATGATGACATTATTTGTGACCCAAACCACTACACTTATAAATAAAAAAATAGTCATTGAGATAGTCATACATAACCTATTGTAATGTGACAATTAAAATGATTTAATTGCAGACCCAATAGTGTCTCTTTGTGACACTCTAAACTTAAAAAATTTGTGTTACTAAATGACTCACATTAGTTATTAAAGAGCTAATAATTAACACTAGTTATTATTAGCTATCAACAATAAATGATTCACATTAGTTATGAGATAGCATATCATTTAAGATTTTGTTAACATTTTCACGTTTGTGGTGATGCGTCATTAAAAATCATCATTTTTTGGCCCAAAATTGTGTGAAACTAATGTTATCATGTTGGTACTTGGGAATATCACTAGTGAACTACATAAATATATAGGTGGTAATGTAGGTACTACAATAACTAATACCGATGGGTCATTTTATTTTATCACTAGTATTAGCATTTGTACCGTTGATATTATTATTTATATTGTTGGAATTTGCAAATTTATCGATAGTACTTTTGAATGGATTTCCTACCTATTTTTTCCTAATAAAAGCATTGCGAGAGCCCCAAGTGCTCTTCATTCGGCAAGATTGTAGTCCATAGTTCACCCATCTAGCATGGAGGGCTAAGCTCCACAATTGGTTGTGAGAGAGATAGGGTGAGGGAGAGAGTATTCATTGTGGTCGTGGAAGTGGTCGACTACTTTGTATTGGGTAAATGTCAACCATAGTTAAACGTAGAAGAGATTATGTGAGGTGATGAGATTTCCAAGTGGTTATTTTTGCCCAATTTTTTGGATTGGGGAGACTTGCCTTTTTATTCATGTGAGGTGCCAATGTATTTGGAGAGATTGTATTGATGCATGTTTATCCATTTGGACTTTTTGTTTGAAAACCAAAATTTCATTTGGTGCCACTTTTATTGTGTTCTTTTTATTATTTTTTGCAATACCAATGGACCCTATCAAAGTTAAGGGTCGCATGCGTAACTTGATGCATGACAATGCAACATGGTGAGTAATACGATGTGATGCATAATGATGCAATGTGAAATGATGCTACATGACATATGCAAATTTTAGTAAAGTAGACTCAAGAGGCTTAAAAATGAGACACAAAATGTAATGTTATTACATCATTTTAGCAAATGTGTGTACAAACAATTTATCTTCTATTTTAGTTTACTACTCTACAAGTGTTAGAGCAAGGTTCATCATTTCAATAGGTTGCATAGCTAGCTCCCCATCACAACCAAACACTTAGAGTTCTCGCATTGCATCTTTAGGTGTAAGCCTCTTCGATGGGTATTCTGCCATCATCTTATCAACAACTTGTATCGAAATTTGTCTCAAAAGTGATAGGTCATGCATGTGAACACCCAAAGTGAAATATTTATGGGCATTAAAGAAAAAACACACCATTTTGTTGATAATCCCACCAAGGGTGAAATGTTTGATTGTGAATTTTAGCTCCCTTTTTTGCAGAAACCTACAACTCTAGTTCAAGATAGTATTTTCAAGCATGGTCTTGCTTGTGATGCAAAATCTTTCATTGCCAATCTTTTGAACTCTTGTTTGATAGCCGTTTCATTTTTTTGAAAGATTTCTATGCTCCTTTGAAATATCTTGTGCCATTTCCAATCAATGATTCCAACATGACATGCACCATTTGGAGTAAAATCAAACAAAATTTTTCCATCGTGCAAGTTTGTGTGGAACCATTGGGCCTAATGCAATCATGCTAGTCTTGCTAGGAGAGAAGAAATAAGATGGTGCATATTGGCATTAAGAAATTTAATTCTTTGCATCACATTAAAAAAACATGAACCTTTCAATGAGAAAAATATGTAATAGAAACACTGCGGAGCACAACCTTAGTGACTTTATTTGTGACCCAGATAACATGTGCATAGAGATGAACTCAACATCATGTGATTACATGTGCATAGCACTAACACATATAGAGTTCTATAAAGGAAAGGGTTAGATGCCCTAACCTTAACCCTAACCCTAAATGGGTTTGTATATAGTCTACATTTTCAACTAAATCTACTGTACAGTTAGTCATTTGTGGTGTGCTTTCTAGCTATGCCCTCTCTCCTCACCTCCACTCTTCTACTCTCCCCTCTTCCTATTTTGTCATCTCTTCAAAGCTCCCTTGCCTTCCACTGAGGCATTGTGATTCTTAAGGTGATTGAGAGATTGAGAGTTCTCTTGGGTGTTCTCCTTGAGAGTCCACTTCCGGTGAGAGATCTTCATCCATTTTTTGATAGAAGATTTTCGTTCATAGACTTATTCTTCTTCATGTAAAAGATTTCCGTTTGAGTGAGAGAGAGTTCCAAGCCTTCCATTCAGGTTGTAGTCGAGAAAGGTTTTGTGAGAGGTTCATGAGAGATTTCTTCTCTGAGAGAGAAGGAGAGATCTCTATGAGACTTTGTGTGAGAGAAACACCTTTGGAGAAAACTTGGTATAGAGTTCCAAGTTCCTTCCATTCATCAATTCCATTGAAACAAGTACTTCTTTGCTCGATCTAATGTAATTACTAGGCTGGGTGCTGCATCCGATAATGACCTTGGCTCACGGAGAGACAAAACAACTTGGCTCAACCCCATGATGGTTGACCACATAGCTACACATAGCACTATCTACAAAGGCGCTCCTCTAGTAGCACAGCTGACGATGCCATGGACACTTGCATGGAATCTCATGCTGCTCCAATGAGCTCCTAACCTCCATCAACCACAAGCAAGCTCCCGACTCAGACTCCACAAAGCTTCTCATATCTTCAATGCCTTCAGCAGCTTCAACAGCCTTCTACAAGGTTGAGGCTCTTTCAACAGTGTAGATCTAGCTCGTCCTGTTGGCATTGTAGAGTACTGAGTCGAGGAACTTTTTTGTCAAGCAAGGGACGCAGGCAAGAGTAGAAGCTATGCGCTTCCTCCAAACAATCCACATCTAGCATGTGCAAAGTGGCTCAAGATATCTTCCATCGACCCGCGTTTGTCCTATGCATAGCATGGAGCATGGAAAGTTGCTGGGACCCTCAGCCTGAATGGAAACTTCAAATGGAGCATCACATCCACCATCCCTATGAATTCTTTCACCCTGTTTTTTCACCCTAGCAACTGGCCCCTCATGCTCGTCTCTTAGACTCTAATGCGCTGAATTTCGACATCAATGCTTCTAGCTTCCTCCAAGCTCTAGCTATTCTAGGTTTCTAGGTTGACAATCGGGCATCGGCCCTCCCTACAAGCTACCACAACAAGCTGTGTAGAGTTTAGACTCCACAACACCAACTCTGAGCTTACCTTGTGCCTTGGATTTCTAACGCACCAGCAGCAACCAACTTACCTGTTCCTCGTCAAAGAAGCTCTCTAGTATGCTTGATTGTTGATGACGCCTCCACTGTAGAAGCATTCGAAGGGCTCGTCCCCTCCAACCTTGCTTGCTTGGTAAGAGTTCATGTTTCCTTATCATCGTTGGTAATGATTGCATTTTTAATTACCTTATTGGCCTCCCAATCATCGTTGCATTCACATATGGAATGTAATACTTTTCTTTGAAACTGGAAATTATTAAATTTTTTGGCTTTCACATAATACATCTTTTGAGCAAGAACAATATTTTGTGGGCTTACTTGTAGAATCGCTAAGCTTGTGGAGGATTCAGTTGGAGTTCACCATTTTAGTGCATGGCTTCCTCATCGTCACTCCCTATCAATGCATATATCGAAATCTTGTCTCCACTCCTTTCATTGCAAATCCTATTTTCTTATTCATATGATCCACTTCTTAATATTAGGTGTCCATAACACATTGCACGCTTGGATGTTAGTTGACACTCTTTCACTGACATTTGCCTTTGCAAATCTTGCACGGATTGAGTTCAAGCCCATATGCTTGTCCAAACTCAAACGTGGATATCATGTGAGCAAACTCCAATGTCCACCAGAAGGTAGCTTTAGTGTGAGTCAACTAGATTGGGAATTGGTTGAGGATCCTTACTCCCCCTACAAGGTTATGCATGTTGCATATGTGGAATTGCATCGAGTGGATGACTTCATTGAGGGGGAGAGCAACAACCCTAATTTTCCCACCTTCTTTTGCATTGACAAGACTGAGTGTAGGGAGCCAAAATCTCTTCTCCAATCAAGCCCAGAGTCCTGGTTGTTGAAGAAAACGTAAGTTCAATCTAGCCTATAGAATTCATTGTGTCATAAAATGAAAGACTTCATTGTAATCATTGGTACTTCAATTCCTTGCTATTAATTCAAAGTCTCTCTTATCTAGGCATGTCTTCAATGTGCCGATATACCTTTGCCTGTGGCATATACCTCGGTGTTGGTTGAAGCATCTCATTAAGAAGGTTCGTGACAATTGGCCCAAGCGAGCAGAGATGTTTAGAAGACTTGGAGCCATTATGGATATGTGGATAGACAAGCCTTTGTCTGATGCATAGCTAATTGAGCAAGCAGAACTCTTGATTGAACAATTCAAAAAAGATTTTGCGATGGAGATTGCATTCATGGAATATTTCGAGGAGAGATGGGCTCACCGACTTCGTTAGTATACAAAGCCCACAACCCTAAATCCTATTGTGTGAAACTCCATTAGGGAAAAAGGGAGCTCATTTTGGGGCCCTGTAAGAAATTCATTATTTTTTTATTTATTTGTCTCCTAAAAGACCTCAAAAATAGTAAAATACGGAAACATGGCTCAGAACTATCAGTAAGGACTACAGAACTATCAGTTCAAAAAGGAATAAGATAATCTTTTGTCTGACTAACACGATTTTGCATTAAATATCTCCTTAGATTTTTTTTTGTTTACTGAAGATTCCGCATGTCTTTTACCGATGTGTGCAGGCCTTTCATAAAGAATCCATCACTGAACTTGGTGATTGCAAGTTTCAAAATATTTACATGGATACTGCCACACTTCCATGATTCATGTTACAAAATGACTATGAGATTGACAAGCAAACTTCGCAACCTTAGAAGCACAAAAAATGGCCGATACTAGTGAGTCACTATCTCAGAAGAAGCGATTACACCATCTTCACATCAACTTAGAAGAACAATATGCTCCAGCACAAAAAAGACGAAAGGATACGGTGCTGATTGCTCAACAGCAGGAAAATATGAGAAGAGAAGGGCTTCAACATATTGACTTATGGTGCGATGGAAGCATATATCCAAAATGTCAAGTAAAAAACTCTACACCTCCATTTGTCAATCCCACCACATTACTGAGGTCTGCTGACGATGGACAAAATGGACTTCTTGGTTATATTTCAGCACAATTTGCATTTACAGAAACGTATAAAATGATGTACCTACAAGAAAAGGGGGCCAAGATGCAGGAGATAGCCATTCGTGCAAAATTGGAGCAGCAGTTGCAGAATGAAATTGAGGAGCATTCAAAGAGTAAAAAAGAGTTCACAAGAGCAAGAAAGAACAGAACCGTGCTTGGAGACAGACTACATAGCAGGAAGATTAAAAACATTGCAAATTTGAAGGCTGGGACTGGTGGATGCAAGCGAATAATTCAGGAAGTAAGGTTAGATTGAAATTTATCATTTTGTATACTCAAAAAGGCTCTCAAATGACTATATCTATTTTGTCCATTACCACAAAACAAGAATGGAGGTGCTGAATGATATAGGCATATTGTGTTGTTACTATAGGAAATTATTGGAGCTTGCAAAAGAAAATATGGATCCGAACCTTCTTCCTGTTAAACAAATGAAAGGATTGCTTTCTTGTGGTGTAGCAAAAGGTTTGATTGAGGAAAAAAAATACAAAACAATCAAACGCAATGTTGTAGAGGACTTTGTATCCAATAATCACGTTGATGGCAGTACAATCCAAGAGGCTCTTGATGTTACTAGAGTTAGCAGGAAGGGATATAGTTCGATTTTCCATGCGATATCCTCAACTTTGAAAGATCAAAGGATTAAACGAGTTTTACTACCAAATCCAACAACCGTGTGGAGGATAAGAGGTCATTTGAATGAAAGTATAATATTTCATGGTGGTAAAGGAACCACTGTGTATGACCCTTGGAACAATATATTTGTAGATCTACAACTTCAAAGAAGAATGGTTGAGTTTTATGCAATAACATTTGAGGAGTGCAAAGGCATTTTGAAATTTGTTATCAAACTGGATGAGTGTGAGGTTGTAAAGGAAAAGAAAATGGAAAGGGTTACTATTACATTGATGAATGGAGCACTTGATACATCATTGACTGAAGCGAGTTCGAAGTATTTTAGTGTGCAGTCGGAGAAACACATATGGTGGTTAGGCTCGTTCCAGGTATCATCATTTTTTGTTTTATACTTGATTTTGGTCATTGTTTTCAAATCTATTATAGTAAGACTTTTGTTTTCTATAATCTGGCAAGTTCCAACATGCCAAATAGGTGCTATTGAGGTTGCGTCACCTTATGCTAACAATGTTTACATCGTTTCTTACGTAGCCTAACTTGTCTAGCTTCAGTGTAGCCATATGACTTTGACATTGAATACACAGGGTAAAGAAAATGTAGTTGTAGATGCATTATATTAAAGGTGATCTTGTACATTGTCTATTACCCCCCTCATCTACCGAAATTTGGGACATAGAATTTGGAAAGACTTCATGAAAATTTTGAAAAAAGCAACCATATATTCAGACTTGGAACTCCCGGCATGCCATGATCATCTCAAGTTTAAAATGCATAAAGGCTTTTCCTAGTTTATGGAACGTTGTGGAGAGGCATGCATATCTCTCCTATGGCAAGACATACGAAATTCATAAAGGACCGATGACATGGGTGTTGAGAGATACATCTCCTATGGCAAGTCACATGGACATCATAAAGACCTATGACCATTAGTGTTGAGATATTCATCTCCTATGGCAAGTCGTAGGAAGGCCTTTGAGGAGATGTGTTAAGTATGTCACCAAATGCTTGTCATGCTAGTAGAACAACGTGGACCAACTTATACACCAATTGGTTGCCATCGTTGTGATTATTGGGATGCTTCTACAAACAAGGCTGCATTTATGTGTTTGTTACCACACTTACCAAAGAATTGTGATTCATCCCCACCAAGACAAGGTCGTGTGCAAGCCTATGGGTTGTCGCAAAGTTTATGGGCCATTTTTTGCAAGAATCATTTACAACAATGGGCACCATAGTTAATACTACCACAACATATCACCCAGACACTTTTTGGTCAATTTGAGAGGGTAAACAAAGGACTGTCTAAGGTGCTTTTACCATGATCTTGGGATAAATGCTTGGACTTGTTAAATTTTGGTTGTATGCCCTAAGGCACTTTTTCCACAATCCTCAAACACCTTGGAAGTTAGGTTTTTGTGTGATTTGAAGCACTTCACATTGTGTTACCGATTGAATCACTAGTGACACAAGAAAAGGGCCAAGATTATACATGCAATTCATAAAAGAGAATTCCTATGAATTGATTTCTCATCAAAATCTTTAGCTTCAATGCCAAAGCATGCAATCATCATATATGTTGTTCTTTCTATATTTCACACTTTTTCCACAATCCTCAAACACCTTGGAAGGTACGTTTCCCTGTGATTTTAAGCACTTCACAGTGTTACCAAATGAATCAATAGTGACACAAGAACAGGGCCAAGATTATACATGCAATTCATAAAATAGAATTCCTATGAATTAATTTCTCATCAAAATCTTTAGCCTCAATATGCAATCATCATAATTGTTCTTTCTATGTTTCCATTCAAAAATGAGTGGGAGTTGGACATTAAAAGCTAATGAAAAAGAAAAAAACTATGTATTACAAAATGGTTCTCAATTCCTCCTTGCATTGTTTTCCTATTTGTTTTCATCGAACTAAGCCCTTTTAAATTAAGGATTGGAAATACTAACCTACACTCTTGGTCTTTTGGTTTCCCATGTTTGTAAAGTGATTTCATTCTAGGTAAAAGTAACACTTTAGACTATCAAGTGAATTAGACTATATTTCCATTCAAAAATGAGAGGGAGTAGTTGGACACTAAAAGGTAATGAAAAAGAAAAAAACTATGTATTACAAAATGGTTCTCAATTCCTTCATGCATTGTTTTCCTATTTGTTTTCATCTAACTAAGCCCTTTTAAATTAAGGATTGAAAATACTAACCTACTCTCTTGGTCTTTTGGTTTCCCATGTTTGTAAAGTGATTTCATTCTAGGTATAAGTAACACTTTAGACTATCAAGTGAATTATAATGAGTGGTCTTTAGCCTTAATTGTTGAGCCATAACATAAACAATATTAACATTTACAAATAAGATCAATTTGGGACATTGCAATGCAACAAATGATCCCAATGCTTCATTTCAAAAAAGACCTTCAGGTAATTTGCTCATAAGTTTTTATAAACATATCTTGAAATGATGAAAAAGCAATTGGTTAATGCATTAAGGCTTTCACCAAATTTGAATTTGGTACGTGCTTCAGTGAGTACATACACTCAAATTCATTTATTAAAAAAATTGATATGGCCTTCCTTAATCTATCTTACGAATGAACGTAAAAACTAGTTGTCTCTTTTGTAAGCTCTAGACTTTGTCCTCCTTGGCACACTCAAGAATAATGCACGCCTAGCAAGAAAAGCAGTTCTTTCAGCTTGGTTTTAATGTCACAAGTAACTTGAACAGAGAGACTTTGGAAATGAATGGTCAATAACCCACCACCCTATGCTGAAACAAAGGTGATTCTATACATTGCTAGATTGCCTTCGCAGTTTGATGAAGAGACCAGCAATCTACAGATAAGTCGTAGGGTATGACTACAAACAGAGTTTTGAATAATTTTGAATAGGGCCTATGAGTAATGGGAGAGTATGCAAGGAGACCACACATTATGTCAAACATTATGCCGGATGGAGACTTACCTCGTAACTAAAGCTATTGCATTTCCGAGTCCTTTTCACAGGTAGAACTTCTCCCAGCTTTCCAAGTTGAGCCTTTGCTTGCTGATATAATGCCTTGAGTCACATTTGCCACCATGACTGTTCTTTACAACAAAAGCATCTAAAATTCGAAGAGGTGTAGATGGGAAATACCAAAGAGAATTATAAACATGCAAAAGATAGCAAAGTATATGGAGATGTAAAGGTTAGAAGTAAATTATAACTTATCTTGTATTTTGGAAACTTGTACAACACTCATCAAAAGCGTATTGTCAATATATGATACCATCCGGAAAAACTCCGCCACGGCACAATAATTAGAATGCCATAGATTCAATACGTCTATGGAAGCATCTATGAAGAATACATGAACAAGTTTTCAGAAATCAATGTAGATGTTCCGAGCTGGTAAAAATATGTATGTCTGTTAGATGTTAGCACTGACACAAGAAGTTGCAACAAAAGCTCTCCCAGGTCACTTTCTCAATTGCTGTAATGAAAAACGTCTAGCCACCTCTCCCAGGTCACTTTTTCAATTGCTCTACTGCAAAACGTCTAGCCACCTCCATAGCATCTTCAACTCCAGCTGCATTTTTCCCCTGCATTTCAATATTAAGGAAACACGTTTACCAGCCATCACTCATCCACCCAAACAAAGGAAGTGTAAACATCATTCAAAGGGGAGGTGTTGTGTGCATATGTTCATATGCATAAGTGTGTTCCATATGTAAGGTTGTATGATGAAGAAAAAAATCAATTCATAGGCAAGTTCAAACCTAGCTGCTGAGACCTTCATTGATCAATCCAGTACCAGTAAACTCAAGCCCTATCTACCAAAACTCAGCAGTAAAGTGTATATACAACCTCAGCCACTTGCCTTTTCCTCAATCCTGAAGGGGCCTATTGTTTGTGAAAGCCGTGTTAAATTGAACACCACACTTGTCACGAGGTGCGTCATGAGAGGTACAGCACTATGGAAGAGTCATACTCCTTGAAGAGTGACATCCATTTATAGCTTTGCATTATACTATACACACCGTCTTATAAAACGTCACACCCTTCAACCTCTTCATGTGTGTACATTACTTCTTCACATGTGACTCTTCACTCTTGCTAAGAGAGGCAACTGTGGACCTTTCATTCAATACCAGCTCTTCTGTGCTATTATTATACTCTTTTTTTGCTGCTTTGCTCACTAATGATATGGGATCTAAGATTAATAGGATCCCAACAAGCGCATTGCTCAATTTCAGGTATCCCCTGAGAGACTGCCATAAGAGGACAATGAAGGGCATTTTCAGTTGGGACAGCATTGTGAAGTCCATAAGAGTAAGTTTTTTGGTATTCCGATCCATACCTGAGAGACTGCCATAAGAGGACAATGAAGGGCATTTTCAGTTGGGACAGCATTGTGAAGTCCATAAGAGTAAGTTTTTTGGTATTCCGATCCATATTTTCTGAGCAGTTTTGGCCCAGTATAGGAACCATTTTTGGGCCATTTGATGGCCGAAGGCTCGTCAACTCAGCCTGCCCTGGTTGTCCAATAGACCCTAGAGTTGGGTCATATGCTGGCTGCCATCCAGTAAGCCATTTCAGCAGCCTGGGCTGCAAACATGAGCACCAGGATTTATGCATCGGAGGACTTCCCTCTACTTCTCTAGAGTCTGGCGCTGGGAAGCACATATGTGAGGGGATTGCACGTACTTTTGCCATCCATATATTCATTTTTGTAAACCTGCTTTCACAACTGTTCAAGCCTTTGGAGAAGATCATGATTTCTCGCAGAGATACAGGAAGTCGGCAAGTGGGGCGCAACAACACGACAGAAGAGCAGCATGATGAAACAAGGGAAGACCCAGCTGCCGCATCATTTTTAGATCAACAGGACGGCAAACAACAAATAACTCTCACAAGTGTTTTACTAATATTGTCAGTTAAAACTATGACTGAGAAAAAAAAACTCAGTAGTCTTCTTGTCAAAGCTATTAGCTCAGCAAAAAAGAGCTCATGCATCGCCCTTCCTAGTATGAGATTGGAAAATGTATTTCAATAGCGTTCAAAAGATAAATCAGAGAAAGCATTCAGAGTGAAATGATCACCTGTCCTTGGACAAGGCCACCTTTCCCACCACCTTGGCCATCAATAGGTTCCAAAGCTTTCCGTAACCAATTGATGAGTACAAATCCTTGGTTTGCCACAGCATCTGATACTCCAGCATACACTAAAACTTTATTTGTATCCTTATCAACACTAAACATCATGACTGCCAGATCCTGCCCAAAGAAAAACAGAACATCTCACATGGGATCTAAACAAATATAAGTATAACACTAGGCAATCTATGATGACAGCTTGGCAATCTACAGAAATTACCTTTTGTTTCTCTAAAACTTTCGTGATAGCTTCACGAATGGCATTTGTATCCAAGCCAACATCTATTCTTAAAATGCAGAAAGCATCACCATTCAAAGCTGATTTCTCTGCTGTTTCTGTTGCAAGCTTGATTGCTGCCCGTACATTAGCCTCAGCTGCAGCCTTCTGGGACTTTTTGATGCGTTCCTGTTGCATGAAATAAAATTTCATTCAGTTAAAGTCACAAACCAAAACCAACAGCTGTTAAAGGCAATCATGTTTGCGCCACTGTGAAGATCGACCCATGAAATGAGATTTGCAAAGAAAGTTCATTGTCTCATCCGTGCAGTCTGTACCAAATTACTAAAATACTAAGCCCATCATCTATACACAGCTGTTTTGGGCATAATTTTTATCACTTGACAACATACTCTCTCCATCATCATACATTTGCATCAAGACATGATTATCATTTTGTTTGATAGACAAGGGAGTAGCTTCCATGATATTTTCAAGATGTAGTCTCCTTTCCAGCTGCTTTGGTTAAAAGTTGTAGCAGATTTAAAAATGACTTCTTCCACACCTGTAGGACTGCCAATTGACCCCTAAACTCCGCTTTCCTAGCTGCAGGAAAAACAGCTGCATCTAGAGAGCTCTTCAATAGTGCCACTTCCTGTGAAACACAAAAGAATGAGGAATCTCTATAAAATATATAAACACAATCAACATAATTCCCTCTTTCACAAAGCAATCTAACAAGTTACCTTCTCGAGTGACACACCATCCAGCCTTGAGGCGGTTACGATGCACTCCAGGAATGCATTAGCTTCATGTATTGCTTCAGCAGCTTTCTCACCTGTAAACGCAACAACACGGCGTATCCCCTTTGCAATGCCTTCTTCAGATATCAATGCAAACGCCTTCGCTTCTTTTGTGTTTGAGAGATGAGTGCCTGTAAAACCAAGCATCAAGAGAAACCTCAAAAAAACTATGAAACTAAACTCATCCTCTGAAAACAAAACAAACAGTACAGTTTCAATCTCATGACAGTCAGTCACACAGTTGAAAACCATAATCTCTATTACATAGAACAGATGACATTCCCACCGACGTCATCAATGGCCAATGGGGGGTGTAGACCATAGTATAAGTATATGCTCTCACAAATACATAGCCACACACCCACACAACTTGAGCATCCATTTATACGAAGTTCTTCGTACTGAGTTTCTGTCAACGCTGTGGAGGAGAAGGGCAAACTCAGCCGTGTCAAAGGCTAGCACTAATAAAAAAGGTTAATAAAAAAGTAGTCCACATTCCTCTTCATGCAAGCTACCACTGCTTATTCCACTTTAGTCTCACCCAAACAAGCATTTCTAGGCCAAAAATGCTTAGAAATCTAGCTGATAGGGCAACACACCACTTAAGGTAGAAAGAATTCATTGCAATATCAACAAGCTGCAACATGAACAAAAACTTCACGAGTTAAAATTGCATGTCCGCTAATATGGAAGGAACACATGTCTAGAGAAATCCAGTAACATGCCCAAGCTCATCCTCAAAAACACAACATAAGTGCAGTTTCAATCTCATGAGCAATATCAACAAGCTGCAACATGAACAAAAACTTCACAAGGTGAAATTTGCACGTCTGCCAATATGGCGGGAACACGTCTAGATAAATCCAGGAACATGCCCAAGCTCATCCTAAAAAACACAACAAGTGCAGTTTCAATCTCATGAGCAATATCAACAAGCCGCAACATGAACAAAAACTTCACAAAACATGGCGAGAACACATCTAGATAAATCCAGGAACATGCCCAAGCTCATCCTCAAAAACACAACACAAGTGCAAGTTTCAATCTCACGACAATCACAAGGTTGAAAACCATAATCTCCATCGCGCATATAGCTACAATGACACCTCCATCAACATCATCAGTGCCCAACGGTGGGTGTAGACCATCGCATAAACCCATGCTCTCACAAACACATATCCACACCCACACATACTTGAGCATTCATTTATACTTTATAGAGTTTCCATCAACACTCCGGAGGCGATCGGCAGACTAAGCCATGACAAGGCTAGCACTAATGGAGAAGGCTAATCGAAAAGTAGTCCACATTCTCTTCATTCAAGCTACAACTTCTTGTGAAAGCTACATAATTTCATTTTAGTCTCTCCCAAATGAGCAGTATTATATTATTTTCAGACTCTTGACTTCAATATTAGCAACCCATAGATACCTCCACAAAACTCTGTAGAGATGGAGGCCCACTCTGGATTTCCTGGATCCCCGAGTAAATCTTCAACTGGCTTTCCAATTGCAACTACTCGAACTGGATCAGGATACACCTGTCAAGAGGGCAAGAGAAAGAGAGAGAGAGAGTCAAAATCCACATGACATTTGGGCTCTCCTTGCACTCTAGAACTCAAATCACAAACAGGAATGTGGAATGACCCTAGTAAACACCACCAACTGTTTAATAAAAGGTATAGAAAGATGAAGCAGCATAGTGGATTTATTTACACATTCCATAGGCATAAGCCAAGATCATGTCATTTGTAGGGAAGAAACCCTAACGCATCCTAGAATTAACGATACGACTTCAAACAGATAAAAATTTGGGCATAGAAAAGAACGTTAGTGTTCAAAGCCTTGATCTCCAATACTTGCCTCACCAAACACTGCACGTAGGCCCATAATCTGCTTAGCTTCTGCCAAGCTCGCCTCCTTTGTATATACAGGCAGCTCATCTCCAATCTTCTGAGCTACTGTGGATTCAATTTTTGAAAGGTCTTTTGGATCAATTGGTTTCCCTGCCCATGTCAGGTCAAAGAACAAACCTGTAAGGTTAAAACTTACAGAATAGCTGAGAAATTTCTTCAGCTTGTAAAAGCATCAAATACCCTGTTCCCCTCTCGACGATGAAGCTTATCCCCCATCGTCTCACTGGTTGACCCTTTTCCCCTCCTCATTCGGAGGTCATATCTAGTAGTGTTTCTACATTTCTAAAACCTGCAAATGCTACAAC
The DNA here is from genome assembly GCF_047967505.1 of Dipteris shenzhenensis. Classification (NCBI taxonomy): domain Eukaryota; kingdom Viridiplantae; phylum Streptophyta; class Polypodiopsida; order Gleicheniales; family Dipteridaceae; genus Dipteris; species Dipteris shenzhenensis. Next base: position 37,049,417 of record NC_141625.1, on the reverse strand, counting down.
TTATATTGCAAATATATGTGTTTCGAACATGGAATGCAGGCCATCACGAATAAAAGGGAAGAAAAGGAAGGTTTCACAACCCTGCAATTCTGCGAAGGTTTAATTAGTACCTCCCAGCCACAATTCAGACTGCAATTATTTTCTACTTCCGTTTCTTAAGCTTAGACACTGCAGCAGATATTGAAATTACATACAAGATGGAGATTAATTTCAAGAAGGGAATTTCAAACTTTTGGTGCTTTCACAATATGAATAAAACCAAGCTTCTTATGTGATCTTATTGCTGCAAGATTTAATAACTTATGTAAATTTTGTAACTCTCTCGATCCTTTTTCTTCCCTTTTGAAAGCATCATAGGACCTGCTCTCTGCAGCTCTAACTTAATCTACAACAGTAATATAGCAAGCTTTCATACCATGAGAAAAGTCGAACCGCAATTTATCATCAGCTACTAACGAACCCTTCTGATCAATATGGTCACCTAGTACGGTCTGACATGTCAAAGTGCCACGCTTTCAGCCTAAGAGTTCGAACAAACACATAGAAATGGCAGTTACAAGACAATAGTGTGGAAAGCACAAACCTTTAGAGCATAGTTCAAAATATGTGTACACGTGTGATTCGGTGCGATACAGGCACGACGCTCATAGTCGACCTTTGCAACAACTTCATCACCGACAGATAACTTGCTGCCAGGTTTCTGAAAAGACCCAACATGAAGAACATAGCCACCGTATAGCTGAACATTTCTAACTTCAAATATCCCATCTGAACCTTCCAATAATCCTGTATCATATATCTGCAAAATACATCAATCAGTATCTGATACATCAGTATTTACTGAGTACTGCCACTAGAGACAAGAAACACCCCTCGTTTGAAGGAGGAAGCATTGTAAATCAAGCATAAACAGACGTATTAAATGGCAACCTTTTGGGATCTTGACAAGTCAAGTGCACCTTGGACGGAGCAAGCCATCATTGGTGTATACTACGTAAGCTTAATGCAAACAAAATCCCTCCCACACATGAAATGACGCAATGGTTTCTTCATAAAACAGACAAGGATGGCCTTTTAATAGCAAGCATTCATACCAGCTCCGGAAAACCCAAACTAAAATGAAGAGCCAGAATGTTTCTGAGAACAAAAATCAAGATAAAAATTTCTTTTGAGCATATTTGTACAGATGTTGTCAGAATTGAAAAGTCTAAATGACTGCTCCTATGAGGGGTGATCAATGTATCATTCAGCTCTTGAAGCACTTTTGAGTGCAAGACCCTTCTTAGAATTTCCCATTCATGATAACAAGAAGCAAAATCTTGCTTATTGCAGTAGAAGCATTGAAACTAATACATAGGTACAAAACCCCATTTCAAAAAAAGAAAAATGGGACAAAAGTACTCAGATGGCATTCTTTTGATCTTCAAATGGTTTCATCTCTGTGAACCATTCCTGATGATTTGTCATATGAGATAGTGCACCGCTGTTGATGTACCAAGAATCTTGATTTGTTTGGTGGCTTGATAGTTGAAATCCTCTTTTATATTGAAGTCAGTGTCTAGATACACTGTATCAGTCTTTTCGATTTCATGGTTTGCAAGAAACATATTCCCATGTTCATTTGCATAATGACTGTGAATAGAATGTCCACCATGATGATTTCCTCTTTTAAAAAAATTCCCTCGATTGCTAATGGATTGATCGCCTTGGTTGTACTGCTTCTTGCGGTAATTTCTTTCATAGTGTTTAAACTTATGATAGTAGTTGCACTCAATGTTTGACACATTGGTGGGATGCATTCCCTCATACTTGGAATCTTTCTCGATTGGAATGATTTCCTCTTTGTTGATTCTGATGTTGTTAAGGATGATGCTAATGCTTACTCTGACTTTGATGATGATTTTGTTGCTGCTTCTCTGGAACGATCTACCTCTGCCTCTGTCTCTACTTGTGCTTCTATATGAAGCTGTGAATGCTTGATCATTGGAATGACCTTTGTGTGCATGAATGGCCTTAGTCTTGAGTTCTTCACCGAAGTTCTTTCAATGTCGGAATTTGCTACTCTGGACTAGATTCTCGTATCCCTCTCCTAGTCCATTCAGGATGACTTGAACCATTTCTGCTGGATTCATGGTCTGTCATGCTGATGCGAGTTGATTGTTGAAGTCTTTGATCATGAGTACATAAGCATGACCGATTTCGTTGCTGTTGCAGAAACTCTGGTTGATTTGGTTTCTCGGTGTGAGAATCCTAGAAGTGTTCTTGGACTCGTAGAGAGCTGTGAATATATCCCATGCTTCTTTTGATGTCTTGACTGTGTTGAGTTATCCAAGCATGACATCTTGCACATTTTGCTTGATCAGATGATATGTATACTTGTCTTTAGAATTGCTCCTGCGAATGCCCCCTCCCCTCCCCCGCTCCCGTCTACCCCCCCCCTCGCGCTGCGTGGCCCCCTCTCCCTCTCCCCTCCTCCTTCACCGCCGCCTCCCGCAGCGCCCCTCCGTCCCCCTCTCTTCCCTCTCCGCCCACCATCCCTCCCTCCCGCTCCTCCCCTCTCCGCTCTCCGTCCTCTCTCCGCCTCCCCCCCACTCGCATTGCGCTATCCCCCCCGCCCCCTCCTCCCCCCCTCGCTACGGTGCAACGTTGCCCATCTCCCCTCCCCATCCTTCCTCGCCTCTCCTCCCCGCCCCCTCTCGTGCTGCGCTGCCACACCCCCTCCCTTTCCCTCCTCCTCTTTCCTGCCCTGCGCTGAGCTGCCCCCCTCCCTCCCTCCTCCTTCCTCCTTCCTCCTCCGCCACCTGCTCCCTCTCCACCACCTCCTCCCTCCCCGCTTCCCCGTACCTCTCCATCCCTCCCTCTTTCCTCCCCCACCTCCGTACCACTCCCCCCTCCTTCGTCTCTGCCATTTCCTTCTCATTCCCCCCTTTGGAGCATTCGCGGTTTGTCGGTGCGGTATGGCGGCCATGAGCTCGGAACTGGTGGCCCAGACGGTGACCTCCCCTCCATCAGCCTACCACATAACATTGACAGAGCATCATGTCTCCTTGGTGAAGCAGGCCGCCACGGACTTCTCCTAGACATCCGTTTATGGGAGAGTCATTGGCTACGTCCGTTCACGAGCAGACACTAGGGACTGGTTGCAGTCCACCCTCTACCTTAAGGACAGCCACATTGAGGAGGTTGCACTCCTGGGACGTGGTATCTTCTGGCTCAAGCTCTCCTCAGCACAGGCTGCGAGCGATATGGTCAGACGGTCCCCTACTTCTGTGGGTGGGAAGATCATCCTTATGGTCCCATGGTATAGGGGTTTCAGTGTAGCGGACTTCGATGCCCGCTTCCGCATTCCTTGCCATCCAGTTACCCTCATTTTCCCAAGCCTCGCAACCGAGCTTCGCCCGATCATCAAGGACCTGGGGGCGCACTTTGACTGGCTCATGCAGGACACCTTCGTTGATGCGGCAGCAGCCCAAGGGGTGCCACGTGTCAAAGTGGCAGCCCTAGATCCGCAGAGTATCCCCTCGGAGTTCGAGATTGAGACGGACACAGGTGTGGTGACGCAGCGCATTATGGTCATTGGTCGCCCAAATCAGCGCCCAGATCAGTGTCTGAGATGCCACGGCTTCGGGCACCAGGCGCGCTCCTGCCCCTGCTTCACGAGGACAGAACCTCAGAAGGCCCCATCCAAGCAACTCAGGCTCCCCCCCGCTAGGCATTGACACCCCCTCCCAAAGGGGAAAGAAGTAATCAGAAAGCCCACTTCTCATCATGTGAGGAAGGAACAGCAAGATCAGCTGATAGAGATGTTGCAGCAACATGGGCTGAGGTAGATGCAGGAGCTGATGTAGAGGTTTTGGAGTAGCAGTCCCTCTCCCGGTGATTATCACAGCCACAAATGGTGCATGGATGAGCCTTGAAACAGTCCTTCTCCACATGATTAGTTTTGCCACAATGGGTGCAAGGCTTTCTTATCTTAGAACTTCCTTTCTTTGCTAAAAATGCAGTGTCAGTTACCTTTCGTTGTTGAGTTCTTTCTTCCTCTTGGAGAGCATTCATGATACCCTCAAGAGAAGGATTATTATGATACTTGAAGGTAGTGACAAGAGTAGCATAGGAGTCAGGTAAGCTTTTGAGAAGCACAGCAATAGCAATATCTTCGGAGATGGGAGACTTGACTGACGCAAGCTGAACCATAAGACTGCGAAGATAATTGACATGAGAGGCTATAGTAGCTCCTTCCTGCATATGTAGATCAAAGAATGAGATCATAAGTGCAATCTTAGAGTTTTTAGATCGGGCTCCAAAAAGAGTATCCAAAGTGATCCATGCTTGAGGAGCAGACTGTATGTCGGAGATGTAATCATCTCCAAGGCCGAGCAATATGATAGCATAGGCTTTGTTGTTCTTGGCAGCGACAACTTGCTCAGATGGACCTTCGAGAGCATCACGGTGAACAATGTCCCAAAGGCCTTCTTTCATAAGATGGCACTTGATTTTGATCTGCCGAGTATGAAAGTTGGACCCATTGAATTTGTCGATAGATATGAAAGAATGAGAGGAAGATGCCATGTGGGAAGGTCTCACCTCTTGCTATGACGCAAGGGCAGTGTCTATTACCTTACAATATTGCAGAAATAAATGAGAGGAAGAGATCCCAGAAGCCGGTTCTCTCACCACTTTGTCAGGGCCATAGCATATGATAGCCCATCGAAGCAGGAGGAACCAGCAAAAAAGGAGAGACTGTTCAGCAAACTGAAAGAGGCAAAGCTTAGTACCTTAATCCCGGGCAGAGGTAGAGGTGCAAAAGGATGCAGATCTCCGTGAAGATGGAGTTGGAGAAGTCAGCCTATGTAGGTACGGAGAAGTCGGAGAAGTCAGCCTGTGCAGGTACGGATTCCGTACAGTCGTACGGACTGTACGGATTGTACGGACTGTACCGATTGTACGGACTGTTGACTATGTATGGACAGCGAGCAGAGTACGGGAATCGTACGGACGACGTACGGCGGCGTACGGACAGAGTACGGACGACGTACGGCGGCGTACGAACAGAGTACGGATGACGTACGAAATTCGGGCGGCGCTGTACGGATAGCATGGGTGGGTGCTAGACTGCGCAGATTTGTCGGTGACAGCAGGTGTTGCGCAGATCTGGCGTGACAGCAGATCTGGCCCTCAAATCTGTGGCTGAGCTGCGCAGATCTGAAGCGCAGATCTAGCGCAGAGATTTGGAGCGGGCACAGAGATTTGGAGCAGGGATACATGCAGCAGAGTCGCGCAGATCTAGAGCGCAATGGCGGGGCAGAAAGAGGGGCAGATCTGCAGCAGGGGAGAGAAGAGGCAGATCTGAGCGGGGGGGCAGATCTGTATCTGAGAAGAGACAGACTTGAGAAGAGAGAAGAGGGAGAAGAGGGAGAAAAGGGATCATCCTAGCTCTGATACCATGTTGGAATATCGAAGCAAGAACTAGAACTAGAAACTGGAAATGAAATAACAAGACTGAAAGACTAGAAATACCTTGAGAAGAGTGTAAACAAGACACAAGCTAGACTGATAGTTTACAATGATGTGACCCATTGAATATATGGGCCAAAGTACAAGACATAAAGCAAGAGTACTTATGGGATAATTGTAGAAGTGCCACATGGCACATACTCAAGACATAAAGACTAGACTTAGACTATTGTAGACTAGGAAATAGTACACTTAGTGTGCACTTATCTCCAACAAGAATGACACCTGGAAAGAAAAAGTCGAAGCAACACTATCACTCATTGGCTTGCACTTGGGTCCGAATATAATTTATCGCATAGACTCAAGGATCATGCCAAAGATGCATGCAATGGGTTGAACATAGTGTTTGGAGCAAAAGCAAAGAACTAATAAAGTCATCTTAAGATTGAATTCTATGGTTTGCACTTGAGCTTTCATGAATCCATGGTCAAATTTGTCAATAAGATTAAAAGCATTATGACCTAGTTAGAAGCAAAGGTATGAGAAAAGGATGCACTTGCAATCCTCCTTAAAAGCATGCCTGAAGAGTGCGATACATTGACAACAACCTTGAAGAATCTTCCGAATTCAAATTTGAGGAATCTGTGTCATCTCTTCTTGAGAAAGAAAGAGAGTTAAAGGCATCTACATCCAGTCAGCTTTGTCTGCCCAACTGGGTTTAGCCTTCCCCTTTGCTATGGAAGTACGCAAGGTTGACCTACGATGCTTCAAAAGGACCCCCATGCGCTCTTTCATGTAATCAGAATTGAACTCCCAATTTGAGGGGTTAGGATATTGTTTTTCAATTCATCGATGACTGCCTGCAATATCAACCATGAAGAACAAGCATTTTTCAACAAAGCTGCAAAGAAGTGTTACCATTGTGGAAGGATGGGTCACTATCAATGTGATTGTAGATTAAAGAACAAGACTTTGATTATAAAGTAGACTACACGATAGGTATAAATATCCCCTAGCCTATTTTACAATGTTTAATCTTGCTCTTTTGTCTCTGCACCTCTATCTCAAGCCATCATCCACTTTTTCTATCTTTGCTACTTTCTTGGATAATGAATTGTACACTGCTGTAACATTGTTCACCATGGCTGAGTGTGTGCTTTCTCATACTGTTACTACTTCCCGTGTAACCTGTATTCTCTGCATTTAGGCTACATCTTTTTTGAAGGGACATGTCATCAAAGAAATCAGATGATCAGTTAAACGAAATGTCCTGTCTATGTCTGCCCTCAAGTCTATAGTGTGCACCCTGCTTGACCTCTAAATTCTCATGGTATTGTGGCAATATTTCAGAAATGCCGTGACACAGCAGATAATACACCGAATCCAGTTCAAGGAACATGCATTATCCGTATGAACAATTTCACTGGTACAAAAGGATTGGTGAAAGATGTACTCTATGTTCCGAAGCTCAGCAAGAACCTCTTGTCAGTAGGTCAAACGACGGAACACAACTATCGAGTCATCTTCGACGGAGATGAATGTACTATCAAAGACAAATCCAAAGGATTTCAGCTAGTAGGAAAAGTAGTCACGGAAGGACACTTGTTCACAATGCTAGCTACAGTACCAGAGTTGCATGCCATGTCAGCTCAACCGCAACAGATGGCACTATCTGCAAAATGGCACAAGAGAGATGGACATGTCAATTTAAAGAGCTTGATAGATCTCAAGAATCAGAATATGGGAATTGGGATTCCTAAGCTATAGTTTCTTGGAAAAGTTTCTGAAGCATGCTACTTCGAGAAACAAAAGCAAACCAACTTTGGCAAAAGCATCTCTCGAGCACAAGGTATTCTTGATTTGATGCATACAGATGTATGGGATTGTGCCCAGACCCGTAACATGAATGGTTCACTTTACTACTTGACTTTCATGGCGACTACAACAGATATTGTTGGTCTACTTTTTGAAACAGAAATTTGACGTGTTTTTCAGATTTCAAGAATTCAAAGCCATGGTAGAAAACCAGACAGTCAGAAGGATCAAAGTCATGAGATCAAATAGAGAAGGTGAATACATGTCTTCAGCATTCATAAACTTTTGCACAAGTCACCGCATTCGAAGACAATTCACTCGTGTAGATACTCCTCAACAAAATGCAAGAGCTGAAAGAAAGAATGGTACTTTAGCAGAGAGTTCTAGAGCAATGCTTAGTGAGAAGCATCTTCCGAATCAGTATTGGGCAAAAGCAATAGCCACTGCAAACTACTTCCTTAATCAGCTTCCAACCAAACCGATTCAGGATATGACACCTTATGAAGCATTCACTGGACACAAGCCACGCATTGGGCATCTCCACATATTTGGTTGCATAGCATATGCCCACATACATGATGACCATCGTAGGAAATTGGATGTGAAGTCACGCAAATGCATCATTGTTGGTTACAGTGAAGAAAGTAAAACATACAAGTTGTATGATCCCATCAACCGCAAGGTCATTATCTCCAAAGATGTCATTTTTTATTAGGAATCGGAATGAAAAATCTCAAACACATAGGAGATAGACCACCGATTTCGCAGTCATGTACAAAAAAGGTTGATGAAGAAGAGCAAGAATTGAGAGAAGCACCCCGAGATGAAGGGTGGTTTCAAATCGAAAGGGTGAGTTTTGTGAAGGCCAATCGCTCGAAGATAGAAGGCTGTTGGAATACATACTTTGAAGGGTAGTTTCAGATGGAAAGGGTAGTTTTTGTGAAGGGCAGTCGCTCGAAGGTTGAAGGAAGCCTCCTCTTCAAACCTCTTCAGCCTTCTCTCCTTTCTCCCTTATTTCTTCCTTCACTGCTCTTCCTCTATCCAATCTTCTCCGTCTCTCTCACTTTTATCCCATGGCTTCTCTACAAGAATTGGCAGAAAACAAAGTGAAGATTCTTGTTTTACCCCCATTCCCTGACGAATGACAATTGGACGGGAACAATTATGGCGTGTGGCATGTTATGATGGAGTCAGTATTGCAGTCCTATGACCTGGCAAACTTCACCTTGGTAGGTGTCACAAGGCCAAATCCCCTTGATGAAACTTTGGGCATCTAGACCAAAGGTTGGCCGAGAATCTGGCCCAGACAGATCTGGGACCATGTCAATGCAAGGGTTTGATCGTTCATTTGCTTGATCTGTATCCCTGAGATAATTAACCATGAAAAGCACATGTCAGCAGCAAAGAGTATTTGAGATCATTTGGCTTCCCTCTATACGGGACCACTCCGATGAAGAGGGTCTCTCTTGAGATTCAGATCCGGATATTAGATCCTGCCAAGTCATCTTCCATGAGGGAACACATTAATAAGTTTCAGGAATTCCAACAGGAGATACTTCACGCAAGAAAGGAGATCTCGTCTAAGGATATTACTTTGTTGTCTCATCTCACTCCCCAATACTCTGCTTTTGATTCTTCCCTGATCACTAGTTGCAAGATGAGTATTCACCTGGGATGAATTCGTGCCTATGGTTATGGATAAAGAGGATGGGTTTCAAAATTCTCTCCATGGCGGTGGCTCCGATGCTCTGGCAGCCCCGCAATCAGGTAAGTTTCAAGGACATCATACCCCCCATACGAGGACTGAAGCTGAGAAATAGGCATTGAAGGCGGAAAGTTCGTGTAATCACTGCGGTGAGAAAGGTCATTACTGACGGAAGTGCATGTGAATATTGAGTCCCCCATGCATTTAGGCGTGCAAAGGCCTTGGTTCTTCCAAAGGGCAGATTCTTCCTCTATTGCCATCACTCCCGCTTTTGAAATTATTGATTCTCTTAAATGATCTGTTGGAGAGGGGGTTCTGTCTCTCCAAGCCAAAGATGTCCGGACCTGGATCATTGATAGCGAGGCATCACGGAATATGAGTCCTTCAGCTGGGTTGAAGGATTTTGTGATCTCCGGTGGTGATGTCTGTAGTGGTGATACAAAATCCATGGTAAAGGCAACCTTAACATCATTTCCAATGCAAAAGGAGGGATGCACTCCTCTCGAGTTTTGTTTGTTCCTTCTCTCGAATTCAATCTGTTGTCTATCTATGAGACTTGCCGACTTGGAACCACAATATTGTTTGATGAAAACTTTGTGGAAGTTCGAGATAAGGCTATCGGACAGGTGGTACATACTGGTACATCTAGTCATGGCACTTACACCTTGTCAACACTTTCCACGATCACGTCGTCTCTTCAAGGAGATCTTTGGCATTTTCGGTTTGGTCACTTGAATGTTAATCCTCTCCGACGTGCTGCTCGAGAACAAATAGTCACCGGACTACCAGATGTGGGCAAAAAGCCTGGACAATGCCGGTCATGCATTCAAGGCCAGCAACATCGAGATGTGTTTCCGAAGCAAGCTTTCTTCTCGTTAGAGCTTGTCCATGTTGATCTCTGTGGACCCATCTCTGTTGCCAATCTTGGCGGGGCTCTCTACTCCATGCTACTGGTTGATGACTTCGGCAAGTTTATGTGGATATACTTCTTGGCTCAAAAATCTCTGGCATATTTTCGCTTCCGGGAACGGTGTGCCTTAGTTGAGAATCACCAGTGACCAAAAGCTAGAGAAGACAAGTGCAAAATCAAATGCTTGCATCATGAAAAACCATGGCTCATCACTCTGCATGAACTGTAGCATCAATTTCCCCTGGTGGGCTAGAATATGCATGTGAATATTGAGTCCCCCATGCATTTAGGCGTGCAAAGGTGATCCAGTGAAAGTAGCCTAAGGGCTTTTCAATGAAAGTGTGACTGCTAGAAAAGCTCCATGATAGTAGACATAAAACAGGAGATGTCATGCTTGGCAAACATCATCAAAGGCAAATAAAACTACCTAGTAGACACACAAACGCCATGTTGCTAGTTTCCAGTACTCCAACTTCCTTTACAAGACCAAGTATTCCTCTAATGGAACTGTGGATAAGCAAAAAGCCCGACTTGTTGCCAAAGGATACTCTCAGAACCCTAGGATTGATTATGATGACACGTTTGCTCCTACCGCCAAGAAAGCCACTCTTCGGACAGTACTAGCAGTTGTAGCTCATGAGCAATGGTCCATCTATCAGACGGATGTTAAATCTGCATTTCTCAATGGTGATTTGAAGAAAGATATCTATGTGGAGCAACCGCCTAGGTTTACTAAGTCATCTGGCATGATTTACAGGCTACAGAGAGCTTTATGTGGGCTTAAGCAAGCTCCTCGAGCATGGAATCTCAGAAGATTGATGAGTTCTTTGTTTGCAAGCACTTCTGCAGGTCTTGGGCTGCTGATCCCAATTGCCGCGGGTTTATTACAGCCATTGCAAATCCCGGGTAATAAATGGAAAAATAATTCCATGGATTTCATTACCGGTTTGCCTAGAACGCGCAAGGGTCATGACTCCATTTGGAGTCATAGTTAACCGTCTGACAAAGATGGCTAGATTCTTACCTACTAGATTAACCATATTAGTTGTTCAATTAACCATATCGGTTGTTCAATTAGCTCACGAGTTTGTTTGGCAAACTGCAACATTTCTTACATGTCTTGCAAGAATGTCCTTGCAGCATCATTGTGAACCCAACCATAACTCGTGACTTAGGTTGAAACCCGTACATAAGCATAAAAGAACTGTAACGAGTACTTGAATGCTTTGCATTGTTATAAGCAAATTCTATCATGGGGAGATAATCTTCCCATGAAGATTGTCTCTTAGAAACATATGCCTAAAGCATATCTTCAACCAACTCGTTGACCTTCTCTGTACTGCCATCAGATTGTGCATGATCTGAGGAACTCATACTTAGAGTAGTTTCCAACTTCTCAAAAACAAGTGTCCATTTTAGGCAAAACATCATATGTGGAGTGAAATAATTATCCATCATAACCAAATTGTATACAAGAACTCCAAGTGATGAATCCTTCTGGAAGTCTGCCGAGGTCGAAGTCAACTAACCTGCCACCATCCATGGGAAACTAAGTGTACGAACATCATAGTTTCGATTATGTAGATATTAAATGTAAACCTGCTTACTCCTAGCTTTACATCGACTCACGGACACAGGCACACGAAATCACCTCCCAGCCGATCTTGGTGATAGTAAGCTCTCTCATCATCAGAATCGTTACGTGAAGGCTCTTGCTTACACAATTCCACCAAGTCCCAAAATTCCCTAGATGGATCTAGTATGCCACATGTCTTTATTCTAGGGTCCCTCCTTAATGCATCATTTACCCCTCTCTTGGGATATCATTAAAACCATTTGCCTCTTGGCACATTTCATGCATTTAGGTCCCCTAGCCTTAGATCCACCTAGTCTAGTGCCATGTCACCCTCACCAAGCACCTTGACCTTGATTCCTTTTTTATCATTTACATAAAGCCCAAACAAATATAATACAACATTGATTCTTTAAAGGAAAATGCCGACTCATCCTTCCGAGGTCATGTTACCTCGACTTGAGCGTAACATTCCTTTTCTCTTCAGGCATCAGCGTCCTCGATGATAAAGTCTGGGAACACTCTCCGTAACTAGTATACGGATTCCCAAGTAGCTTCTGATAGAGGTAAACCATGCCATGCAACCAACACCATGGGTATCTTTCGATTGCGTACTTGCATTGTTCCTCGGTCCAAGATTCCTGTTGGTTTGCGTCTTGCATTATCCTCTATCTCCTTTGAGAAGATCCCGCTAACTGAATCTGCATCTCTTTTGCTCTGGAACTTCCCTCCATTTCCACGTCGCATTTTGAGACCACTATCTCAACCATCCGACGATCCTTGTTTCGTGGACAATCTTTCCACTGATGAGGCTGAAGGCATCAAAAACACAAGCCTTCTCTCCTCGCTTCCTCTGACCCTTCCAAGTCATGTTACCTCGACTTGAGCGTAACAGTAGACAAGTAATGCCTGTTTACCGCAATGCTTTCTTTTCATGTGGCAAAGAAATCAAGTCCCAAGTCTTATTCTTCATCATGAGTGAACTCATCTTTGATTGCATAGCATACTCCCACTTGCGCTGATCCTCACGCATCATAGCCTCTCTATAGCAAGAAGGCTCCCCGCAATTAGTAAGCATCACATAGTCTGCCCCTGGAACAAATCTCTCAGGCGGTCTAAACATTGGCTCAATAAGGTATACATAAACCCAACTGAATTTCTAATTGTACCTGAAAAGCAAACCCCAGTGGCACAAGGGCCAACAAATGCAAACAAAGGAGAAGGAAAAGAACTCCAAATGCAAGCAATAACAAACTGAGATCTCACAAGGTCAACTCTCAAAGGCCAAATGCCTTCGAAAAGAGCTCAAACAAGAATTGAAAATTGTTCGCAGCGCAATAGAAGCTTCCCTCCTCAATCAATACTTGACTGAACTAGCACCAAAATGCTGATTTTTATCAATGTTTTGCATGAATCAGCAAGCACTGCAACCAAATGGACTGAAAATGCACCCAAAAGTGCAAAAAGTTCGCTGTACTTTGATAAAACTGCCTGGAACAGTATGAAACAAGGCTCCAAAATCCCCAAACAGTCCCAAAACTGACGGCACATCCTCCACAGACAAAACACTTCTGAAAAACACCTTGAAATCTGCGCCCAGCCCTCCAATATATGCACCAAGCTCAACAGCTGCTGCAACTGAAAATCAGTGGAAAAAACAGGTCGACCTGCTTCTAAACATCTCCACAAGTGCAAAAAACAAGTCCCCTAGCTGGAAATGAGATCCAGGAAAGATGCAACTGCTCCAGGATCTCAAAAACAGGTCAAAACAACAGAAAAAGATGGCGACAAAAACTGCATCCAGATCGGCCAACTTGCTTCAAAATGCAGGCACCTAGCTTCCATATATGCTCCAGGTGCAAGCTGAAATAAAAAACAACTGCTGGTTGAAAGTTTTCACGACAAAAGCGAAGTTCTTCACAATAGTATTGAAGCCAAAGGGCATGGGAGGCATGGGGAGTGGTGTGGGAGCGAGGGGAAACCTACTCTGATACCAAATGTTAGAAATGGAAGCAAGAGAATGTGAGAGAATGGAGCTGAAGCAAGCTGGAATGAAATTGCAGCAACTACAATGAGGTACAAAGTTAGGGTAGTCACAGAGACAAAACCCTAGGATAGACCCTAACAAGGGTCAAAACATGTGTGGTGACTAACTCAACCTCTAACTAAGGTTAGGACAGAAAACCTTAATAAAGGGAAAAAGTTCCCCTCGCCCCTTATTTACATAACATTGGCCACTGCCTTAAGAAATATAAATATTCTTAACAGATAGAATGCCCATCCATAATTAAATCCATAACTATGGGTCCCCTTACTTCTAGACTATGTTTTTTCAAAGCATGTCCCCATGGAAATTTTGTTTCAAATTCCTTGCCACAACCATGTGACCTATACCATCTATGCAAAGCACACTAAGCATCTAAAATATATGAGTGGAGCCAAGTATATCACCACAATCCACATGTTGCCAATCTGAAAACAGACTTGTTTCCGTAGAATTCTGCCTATACTCTTCCTGATTTCCCTGCACTTTATCCATAGGACATTGTGCATGCCTAGATTCTGGACAAGGCATCTCCCCAAATCACGACATCCGGGGGGACCACATTCAATGTGATGATCAAAACATGATGCTTAGATACATAAATTAAAGAGTCTTGTACCTGGCCTCCTTGCTCTGCATAAAAGCTTGTACTTTCAAGCACTACCCCTACATCCTCAGTTGCAGTTGTGCTTTCCACCAGCCCCGACTCTGTGAAGATAGCTTTGACAACACTTGGATGATCCTGTCCAAGAAGTTGAGACATTTATGAGGTAAAAGCACACTGAAAAGCACTGTTATTGATACCCAGCCAGGGTTGCTTCCAGATTTTATTTATGTCATAAACTCAGCAAAACAAGAGCAATATTCAATCCATGGATGTCCACTCACAAGGCTGATACAACACCATGCATCACACAAACTAAATGCTATGGCATCCCACTTCCATTATCAGCACCAGAAACTTAACAAGTTATGTGTATTTATCTCTGAAGAGATTTTTTCCGCGTCTGATCACACCCAACGCAGGACTTCATAAAGTGGAGAAGTGCTAAAGTGGAAAAACAGAACCCACCCACAACAAATAGCAGCACTAGAAAACAGAACTAATTAAATGAGCCTTTTAATCTCATCACCAAATATTGGTAGTAGACTATATCTTCAACAAACGATGCAAGCTATAAAATCCAAAGCAAATTATTATGGGAAGGCATGGTTGCACAAATGCACCATAAGGATACAAAGACCATTGTGGGCACTGGGTACCACGGCGGATGTGGCTTCCTCACATACAGATGGCAAACACTTCTTTCGAGGGGTGGACCATGTTGAGGGACATGTATGCGCTCAACATCAAGGCAAGGATCTTGGACCTCGAGACAGAGCTGTAAGGCATGAGCATGGATGAAAGGGAATCAATTCAGGACCACATCACCAGGATGAAGCTGGTGAGGGATCAATTGGTGGAAGTTCTGGTGGAAGTTCATTAAAGGATGAGCTCCACCAAGATGGCAAGGCTGTCGTTGGGAATGCTCCACCGGCGCTATAGCAGTTTTGTTACTATGAAGATTACAAGGTAGAGGGCGGTGCCAATGACTTTCAAGGAGCTAGTTCCACTATTGTTGTAACAAGAAACTCAGGAAAAGAAGTATGATGGAATAGATTATAAAGCTCTAGTAGCTCAGGACAGGAGCTAAGGCAAGGGCAAAGGTAAGCCTGGCAAAGGCAAGCCTAGGCCCTAAGGACAAATCTAACGGTGGAACAGACTCTTCAGATGAAAAGAACAAGAAGAAGAGGAAGAAGGAAAAGAAATGCTTCTATTTTGAGGAGCCAGGGCATTTTGCAAAGACTGCAGAAAGGAAAAGGTAACTCAAAGTCAGAGGAGTCAAACTCAGCTCAGTTGGTGATCAAAGAGGAGCTTTCTTTGTGGCATCTCCCAGTGCTGCTGAGATTAGTTATATGGACCCCAGTGTTGCTGTCACCATGTCCAACATTGAGGAATGGTCAAGCGAGGAGTCAGATATCGTTGTGAAGGTGATGGACAGTGGTGAGTGCCTGGAGCCATCTAGGTGCTTGGCTGGTGTTGCTAACATAGAGGGGGATTCTTCGACACGACCCGAGGACTCTGGGTCAGACAAAGGTTGTGACTTAGAGGGGGACAACACAGAACCACACATGGAGCTTTACGATCCAGGTATTCTAGATTTATGCTTGGGATATGATGTCTTGAGTATGTTGTTTAGTTACAGATCTTGCTAGATGGAGAACGGGTTAAAACAGACCCTGAGAACTTGGTGCCTAGATAACTTCAAGCTATTCACCCAGTATGAGAAGGACAGTTGGAGGGAGCTGGTACCTAGAGCATAGTCACAAGAAACGTTTCGAGATTTTGACAGACGTTTCGTCAAGAAACGTGTAAAGTTAGTATATTTTATATAAATATAATAAAAATAGTGTATTTTTTATTTTAAAAAATTCAAAAAAACTCACGTTTCGCACGTTTCTTAGAAACGTTTCGGGCAGAAACGTTTCTTCACGTTTCTACTGCTAGAAACGCGTTTTCTAGTGACAGAGACCTAGAGTGCTCGAGTTCATAGCGGGTATGTGACTGAAGGTGGTGGTGCCATCAGGTGATACCTTGGATGGACCTTTGTACCACGCTAGTGTGCTTACGTGGAACCGAACTTGGCAGAGCAAGAGCCATTGGATGAAAGCCAAGAAACAAATACGACACCAGATTGTTCCAAAGGGCTACAGCACGAAAGCAATTGAAGCATCAACATCAACGGACTCGGTGTCGGTGAGAGGGGATGTTGGAATATTAAAGTTACCTCCCCATCTATAAGCCCCGAATGAGGAGCGCATGGAGGGGGGTGAACCTAAGATTTGAGATTTTATTTTTTTTTTGGCAAAGACCGAAGGTTTGCCATCATGCCACATGGGCAGCATTGTGGATGCCATGTGGGCAGCAATTAGACAAAGACACATAGAAAGAAAGTCTATTAACATCCACTGGAGACCAAAGGGTCTACGGGACAACGAGAAACCCTCTAGTACATCTGCTTTAGGGAGGGCACATGGCAGCTCCCAAGGAGTGCAAACGCAACCCCCATTATTTTAGAGTACCTACATAATAGTCTCAAAGAGTAAACAGCCATACATCAATTTAAGACTGAGAGTCTTTTGGTTTTGATTTATAACTCAGGGCTACGCCTTCACGGTAAACTACCCATTTTCCATCCTTTCTGGCAGCCCTGACTTTAGCTAATTCAGTTGCCTTGTTCTTGAGTTGAGCTTGTGTAAGCTCCTCTACTATCCATACTTTGGTACCCTTCAACTTAGGATTGTCGAAGAAGCTTGATCCGCATATCTTTTGACTTCAGTGTAGCAATAATAGAAGCTGGCCTCGAGTCGTCATCATCCTACTCATCATTATCCACCCATTCAATGTTGGGCAAGCTTGCTTTGATCTTTGTCAATATTTCACTATATGTGTTCTCCTCTTTGTACCAATCTTCTAGAAGTCCATTCTAGTCTTTAGTGCATTATCAAATCTAGCTTCGTGCTCTTTAATCTCTGCTTGAATATCAAACTTACTTGCTTTGGTGTCCACTTCCATAATCACTTCCTTCTTAGCAGTTTGTACTTCAATGTGAACAAGATCTTTGACTGTAGAGACTAGCGGCGGAGGAGGGGGGGGGGGGGGGATCCTTACAAGATTTTACAGCCTCGTCAATTACTACTTGCTTACCAGGCCCTTCGAGAATGTGAAGCCGAGCCTTTAATTCTGCCAATTCTAATCATAGCTCTCCCGCTGCTTGCTGTAGATAAAAAATCTGATCTTGTTGCCCAAGGATGGGTCGTTTTGAACCTTCTTGTTGGTAATTCCGTGCATATGGAGAGGGTGTCATGGCTACAACTGTAGAGTACCGAGTCATGATGGAGGTCGAAGGAGTTGAGGGGGACTTGGAGGAGAGGGTAGGCCAATCCATAATTGGCTGTCTATTGAACCCCCTAGCTTAACCTAACCCCGGGTTGGGTTGGGGGTTTAGCCCAACTCAGGGTTAGGGTTAGTGTGTTCGCTGCTAGCAGAGGTAACTGCTGGCTGAGGCAAAGGGCTGCTAGCAGGCTGACGGGTTGTATGGACGGAGAGGTACGGGCTGCTGAAGGAGAGGTACGGACTGCTGATGGAGAGGTACGGTACAGTCTGCTGATGGGTTGTATGGATAGGTGCGCGCTGCTGGCCGAGTAGTACAGGCTGCTGTACGGAGAGTTACGGATGGGCTGTACAGAGAGTTACGTACTGAGAGAAAGCTGCGTACGGAGAGAGAGCAAGTACCTGGAAGATGGAAGCCACCATGGAGGGCAGATCTGAGGCAGAAGTGTCCAGAGGCAGTCCACCCTTGGATAGGGCCAGCCTGCACAGGGATTGCAGCAGAAACAGGCTGCAATAACAAGGCAAAGACATCACCAGGTGTATGGACAGCCATGTCATCATGTACAGGCAGTTTTGGTGCAGGCCCGTGGGCTGGAGGTAGTGCAACAGCAGGCGGAAGAAGAGGCACAGTAGATCACGGCTGTTAGGGAGGCCTATGGGCCTGGAAGAAGACCAAGAGCAGGCTGGAATAAGGGCAGGCCTTCCTGGGCCAGTGGCAGCCTGCCACGTGGCCAGGCAGGGCCTGCATCTGCATGGATATGTGGGTCAATCCAGGTCGGCCATTAGGGCTGACTGGGTAGGCTGGTGCAAGTCCCCTGGGTCAACCCAATAGACCTAGGGGGTCGGTTGTTTGGAAGGGGCCTAGGGCCCATAATAGGAGGTCCTTTGGGCATCATTTTGGCATCACCTTGAGCAGCAGAAAGCAAGCAGCAAGGAGAAGCAAACCAGCATCTTCTGGTACTACATTCAGGAGGAGAGAAGAGGGCTGGAAGTCTGCAGATGACGCTTGGAGAAGCTGTCCACCTACGCTGACTACCCGGGCAGTAAGGTGGAGGGATCACTGGACAAAGAGTCTACATAAACTCAGAGGAGCACGCGGGCTCCAAGAGTTTTAGAAGGGGCCAAGTGATAGTAGCACAGCTTTTGGTAAGGACTGAGGACCACGGTTTGGTGAGACTCGGGCCTCTTGTCTATTGTATTCACTTTGGACGGAAATATTATTTTGTTGGTGCTATATCTCTCTTGGATCTCTGTCTATTTTATGGCTTGCACACACATCTATATATATGGTCATCTAGCATATCAAATCAAATGGCAAGACATGATTGAATGTTTTTTGCAACATTTAGTAGAGTTGTATGCATCAAAAGGCTATTAGTTCTCAAGAGTGAGGACTGCAAGATAGCCCAATTAGGTGCTCCTTTTTCAAGGGGAGTCTTTGAAAGAAAAATAGAGTACACATTGATGAAGAAAAGGTGGATCCCCCATGAGAGTCGGATGGTGGGGACTCGTGTTGCTTGGACTCCTGATGATGAGAACCGCCTTCAAATCCCTGGTGATCATTGCCCTCTTGGCCATTGGGGCTTGCAGTGTGTTCGGAGGCCATGGCGTTTTGAGGAGGACAATGGGTAGCGTCTAAACGACGACGTCCACTGGGTCTAGCAATTTGTTTAACTCGTGGCATAGAAATGAGGAATTTTAGGGTTTTGAAGTGCTTTATATAGTCTTTTTTAAGGCACTTTAAGGTTTTTCTTTTAAATTAGGGTTTTTTGAGTGCACCTCCTCCCCCCCAGTGTTTTGACGCCATTTCGGTAACGAGCAAAGAAAAAGGGGAAGAAGGAAAGAAGAGAGGGAGGAGGGGGGCACGGCAGGGGGGGGGGGGGGGGTTCTTCCAAGCCTATAAAGGAGGCCTCCTACACATTCTTAAGCATAAGCCATTGGCAGACAGCAGTCCACTAGCCTTTGTATCGGCTCAGCAGGAGTAGAAGCGGTCTGTCTTCTCTATGGTACTCACATCATCCATTCAGGTTAATCTATATCAGAAATACTCTACAGGACCCAGTTCTCAAAATATTGCATGTACATATGGATTCTCTCTCTTATTCCAAGTTACTCTTTACGCATCTGCACTCAATCAGCTATGACGAACAGACTTGTGCGGGAGGAACCTCACTTGCATGTCTGTCAAAGGTCATCAAATTTTCTAATTCATTTTGGAAAATGACAATACTTGATTGGACTGAATCTGTGGAAAGAGGATAAGAAATTGACCTTGTGCCACGTGTACTTATATCTGTCATCTGTGGGAAAAATATCTCTCTTTTGTAGCTCAGCCGTTGCTTCTGCTTCCATAACCAATGCTCCTCCTCCAGTCTGTCAGCACAAAAGAACAGATAAACTTAAATAAATGCTTAAAATCTTTGGTCACGTAGATCAAATTGCAAATCCAAAGCTTTCTTATTTTTTGAAACAAAAAGGAGCTAATGACATTAGATTCTGGCAGACAGAAGCCAGAAAATTGACCCTTTCTAAATTTGTAATTTGCATGTTCCCTTTAAGGATTAAAAAGAAAATTATGCACAATCATATTAACCTTTCCTCTTGCCCTTCTTGCTTTCTCTCTAGCCTCCTCCATGGCCTGCTGGAAACCCTCTACATCCACTACCAAACCTCTTTCCTCGGCCATTAACTGTGATCCATCCATCGACATAGGTATAAGTACAAAAGAAATCACAAAAAGATTAAAGAATTTTTATTGAAACAGTGACAACCATTCCTGAGATTCCCTTTCATGTTTAAAATGCCATGCTGTTGACTCCTAACAAGGCATACTCTAATTATATATATATATATGTAACAGACTAGATTCTTTTTTTTCCAAGCCACAGACAACCTTGCACAAGTAACCAGTCGACTACATGACCAAGTGTATCAAAATGCAAATACATCTTTGGCTATATTCTGAGCTTAGAAACTACAAACTAACAAGAGGTAACTACTGTCCAGCAGTAGATATAAAAATACAAGGCACATTCAGAGATTTCTGTCAAAAGCTTGACATGTTGACTCTTGTTGTAAGAACCGAGTAAGCATTAACAACACTACCCTACACACCATTGCACAATGTGATACCTATAGAGTCAGAAAGACCTCTCAAGCTTTTACAATCAGGCCGTTGAACAATATGCAACCAGTTGATGCACAAATTCAATTTCATTTCTCAAAGTGAGAAATGTAGTGACATCTGAGGTCTATTTCTGTTATCCCATCCAGCCACCAGTTTGACCTCTGGACAACTTCTATTAACACATCCATGATGTACCTTCGATGCACTCTATATATTTCAAAGGTTGAATGAGTCTAGTGTTACGGGAAGTACATTTTACTGAGATCAAAGAGGGCAAAAGACAATTCAGAACTTTGATCTGTACCATTTACCATATGACCACATAAGAAGTCACATACCTGCGTTAAATCCATTGGGAAACCATATGTGTCCCACAATATAAAAGCATCCTGCAACCATAACCACAACAAGGCCGAGGGTCAAGCTAAACAAATGACTATAAGCAAATGCTGTCTTTAATCAGTCATGGTAGGCAATACACAACGAAACTATCCCTATAACATGTAGATTCTCAAACAATGCAGAGATTAGGACCTAGATAATCACATAAAGCCACTGAAAGACCATCTGAAATCTACTTCGGCATTAAAGAATATTAGGGATTAAATCTGCTGCAATAACTAAAATTAATATGAGATCCTAAACATTGAAATGCTCTTAATTTAATTTTAAAAAAAAAGTCCTAGTATATCTTAATCATGGGCATGACAATTGAAAACTTTCCAACAGGCCCTTATATATAACATCACAACTATTTAGAAATTATGTCTTCTACAAGAACTTATTAAATTTGGAATATGCTGGCGTATATCAAACACAGAAGCTAACAAGTAAAAACAAGTACTCAGTGAGCACTACCTTAGGTTCTGCCAAACGCAAACGATTGTCAAGATGAATGGATGATTAATTTGCAACACTTGTGATGGAAGCCGTGCATAGAACCATTGGAAAGTTTGAATACTATAATGCAACCGCTTGCAAATGCAAAGAGCTTTGCAAACTCTGTGCATGCGTGCGTGCGTGTGTGTGGGTGTGACCATGCAAGCTTTGGGATTTGGTCAGAAATTGCAGCATGTCATCTTTTGGCTTTATCAGGATAGCAAAGCTGCATGCATTTTGTCTAGACAATATCAAAGTCCTGGACGCTTCGATGTTCGGCCCAGCAAGGTTGCCCTCTTAGTGCTATCTTATATGCTATAGCCACGCATCCAATGCTTCAATATATTGATCACTTGGTGACGACCGATATACTACATGGGCTGGAAATTCCTGCAAGTCACTCATTGGTTGCTCATGCTTATGCAGATGATTCATTCTTCATGCCAAAAAACACTCCAAGGGACCTTTCTTCACTTATGCTGGCCTTCACATTAATTTTTAAAAATCATGTCTACTGCCATTGCACTCTAAGGATTGGCAAAGACTGCTCTGGCCGGGGGAAATTGTTCCACCAACTCACTTGATTCGTCTAAACGGATATCCTCTAAGTTGGAGCATTACTCGCTCTCAACAAATTGATTGGGTTCTTGCTAAATTGAAGAAAAATTTGGAATATTGGAAGTTGGCTACTTGGCCGTTGCATGTCTGTCTTCGCATTGTTCAATCTATCTTGGTGGCCTATATTCAGTTTTATCTGCCATTAATCTTTTTCACTAAGGAGGATTTGCCTTCCTTCATGTCTACCATTAGGGAAATTTTATGGCGGTCAAAGCATGGCAAGAAAAGCTTGCGGTTACTTCCAGTACAGAGATTATGCTCACCATAAATTGCATGCAGGGCTGAATATTCTTAATATTCATGTGCACATTTTAGCTCACAAAGGCAAAATGATGCTTCAGTTTCTTCAAGATGATCAGCCTTGAGCTACTATGATGCGCTCTTTACTTGTTCACATCACCACTCCTGCTTTTGGTTTTGGGCAACCCACGCTGTGGGATTTTCTTTTGCGCTGCATTTAAGGCAAAATCAAAGGTTGCCCTTTGGTTTCTCACATGTTTCTAGATTTGAAGCATATTCTTTCACACTTGGAATGGAATGGAAGAGACTCTTTACAAGGTCACTCTTTGCGGGCTGAGAGCATCCACTAGTTACGGGTTTTTTCTCCTCCCTTGGCCTTGTAGGAGCCCTGGCATTCTTATTTTCTTAATAAAAAAGGGATTTCCAAAGTGGCTGATGTTATTAAGGATGACGGAACTCTTTTATCCTGCTTCAGCCATTTCAGCTAGTACCGCCTTTAGAACTTCAAGACTGGCTTCAGGATTGGACTCTGCTTCCTTTGTACTCGTCCATCTGTCCTTCGAAGCTGTCTCATATCACAGTCTCTTCTTTATATAAAGTTCAGCTATCACCACCCACGGTGTCGGACAGGGCCAATCAAATTTGGGCTTTACATCATCCTAACAAATGGTGAAGAAAGAGATTAAAACAGATTTGGCACTCCAAGGTTCCACTATGCCAACAGGTCTTTCTATGGTGTGTTCTGTTGGGGGTTGTTCCGTCTGGACATCTTTTATCATGCAAAAGTATTGCTCTAGCTATTTGTCATCAGTATTTAGCTCCAAGGGAATCAATATCTCATATCTTTTGGCATTGTCCCGAGACAATAGAGCTTCTTGGGCATCCTCTGGCACAAATTGAGAATGTGATTTTCTCAAGCTTCTTTTGGCAAGCTTTTCTGGTTGTTTGGGATCTATCCTAGACGGCCACCTTTTGAGTTGTTCTTTACTTGGGTTCACTACTGGGCACTTTGGACTCTCTGGAAAGCTAGAAACCACAGAGTCTTTGCTGATCCAGTTTTTTCTCCTTTTGTTTTCTTCCGTCATTCTTTGCAGCAATCGCTCTTCGATTGTCTACAAACTCAATGCATAACTCAAGATGTATATTTGGCCTACATGGACATTTTCGCTTGATGTAATATTTCGGCTTACCAGTTTTTTTTTTAATAGCTATCTTGTAATATAAAGCACTCAAAGTTTTCACTAAAATGTGTGTGTGTGTGTAAGTGTGCGTGTGTGTGTGAGAGAGAGAGAGAGAGAGTTCTTTATTAAAATAATGTGTGTATGTGTGTGAGACGCGCACACACACACACAGAGATTAAACCAAAATAGAAGGGGGTCACTTGGCAAGAAACGGTGTGGGACACTTTTTTTCATAAAGTGTTAGTATAGCGCTACTTGGAAGGCAGAGCTAAAAAGGTCAAACAAGGACCGCCATGTGGAAATCCCCATTCCCATTGACAAGACACTCTTCACAGATATGCAACAAAGAGAATATCAAAGGCTTCTCTTTAAAATGTTCCAATACAGGCCTTTAAACATCACTAACTAAGGGCTGCTTCAACTCTAAGGAATGCCATGCTTAGGCATAATGACAATTAGGAAGTCGTACCTTGCAACAAGAAGTGTTTCTAAGCTACATCAAACAAGAAAGGATCCTGAACTTTTAACAATCTTTCACACAAACTACATGGATCATACAGGCAGAACCATCTCACAATCACTTACAAGAATAAAAACATCACCAGACATACTAAAGACATCACACTTGCATAAACTACGCTGGGCATAAAATAACGTAAGCTTCCATAGTAAGTTTCCAGGAAACCATTGAAACGAACACCGGTTACCAACACTCTCCTCCAAACCTGATGAAAGGACTGTTAGAATTATAGATATAATTCAGCAGTGACCAATGTAATTTAATAAGCTAGTTAGGGGCACTTTTCCCTCTTTAAGAGGTTTTTCCCCCTAATCGATTAGTTCACTAACTATAGTTAGTGACTACTAAGGTTTTGTCACTAGGACAAAACCTTATCTCTCACTCTTTCAGTCGTACTCTTTTACACTCTTCTATTGCAACTCAGCTCTCAAGCTCACTCTCTCTTGCTCGCTCTCTCTCTCCAATCTCTCACATTTGGTATCAAAGCAGGTTGATCCTGCTCCCTACTCCTTCCTCGTTCAGCTCCAGCCTAAAGCCCACGCTCCTACTACCGCTGCTACTGCTACACACCCATCCGTACAGCTCGAAGCAACAAAACGACTGTCCGTACAGTCCGTACGACTGTACGAAATCCGTACCATACACGTACCTGTGTACCATGCACGTACCTGTGCCATCGCCATTCGTACCTGCCGTACTATCCTCCATCAGCGCTGGTGCAACGCCGTACAGCACGTACTGCACCATCGTCGCCGTACAGTGTGAGTTCGCCAGACAACTCCTGCGCGCACCTGCTTCCATACTTGCCGTACCTGCTTTCGTACTTGCAATCTCAACGCCGTACGCCTGTACTTCGCCGTACATCCCGAGTACATGCTTGTCCGTACACGCATTCCGTCGTACAGTACCGTACTGGTATGGTCTTCCGTACAGCAACGCAAGCAACCATACAGATCTGTACCTACAGATCCGTACCTGCTACCTCGGTTTGCGCATTCTGCTGTACTGCAGATCCGTACATACTCGCCATACAACCATACATGTCTGTGCCGTACTTCCGTACTGCACACCTGCATCTACCATTCCGTACAGTTGTATTGCAGGTGTACGGATTTCGTACAGGGTTTATTGTGTAGGTTTCCTTCATCTGCAGGTGATCTTTGGCAGGCACATTTTGCAGACAGCCATTGTTTGGCTCAGTTTTTTGGGAGTACATTTGGGACATCATGTTTGTTGCAAACATTGCAATCAATTTGCAGCTGTTGAAGAAATTTGGAGCTGCACTTGGAGCAAACATTGCAGACAGATCTGCAGATTTGGTCTGAAATTTGGGGCTTTCTACTGAAATTGCAAAATTTGGGGCTTTCTGAGCTTTTCTCCCTTTCTGGTTGCAATTTCAAGCTCGAAATTTGGGGCTTTTGATTCTGCAGTACAATGTCTTGAAGAAATTTGGGGATTTTGTAATTACACTACAATTTCGCAGTGAAATTTGGGGCTTTTACAGACAGAGCGCAATTCTTGCAACATTTGGGGCTTTTGATCAATTTGCCCCTTTCCAGTTGCAATTTCGGGCCTATCTTGGGGCTTTTGTGTTGGGAGAGCAATTTTTGGAGATTTCAGTTCATACTGCCTTTCTTGAAGTGTTTTGCAGCACTTTTGGCAGATTCTGGAGAGTTTTTTATGCTTGGACAGATTTGTGACAGTGCAAGTGCAGAAATTTGAGTTGCATTTACAGCCAGTGCTTGGCTGTGTTTTTTGGGAGTTGTGCATTTCATTCCCAGTAAGGGAATTCAGTTTTGTATCTGCTTAAATCTCTTTCTCAGATATGGCCCAGCAAAATCAGAATGACTTCCAGTTCGGTGGTCTTTCACAGGAAGACAAGTTGAATGGTAC
This sequence comes from Dipteris shenzhenensis, assembly GCF_047967505.1. Classification (NCBI taxonomy): domain Eukaryota; kingdom Viridiplantae; phylum Streptophyta; class Polypodiopsida; order Gleicheniales; family Dipteridaceae; genus Dipteris; species Dipteris shenzhenensis. The sequence continues at coordinate 37,023,524 of NC_141625.1, read as the reverse complement.
CAACTACTCCCTCTGGAGTTTTATGGTACGCAATATTCTGATTTCTCGCAATTTATGGGATTATGTGAATGGGGGTGAGATCCGACCAGCAGGTATGGCACCTAATACCCCTCCTCAGCAAGGAGGTGGAAGAGGTTGTGCACAGGGTGCAGCTGCAGAACAAGTTGTTGGTGCAGCTATAGCTACTACTCCGAGAGCAGAAGAGATGGGATTCACGAGATGCCTTAGATTTGTCATGCATCTCTCTTTCAATGAAAAGATTTATCATTCCGCATATCCGGTCGTGTAAGACCTCAAAGGCAACGTGGGATATCTTAGAAAAGAGAGTTAAGTAATACACATATGGAAGAGGGTGACTCCATGTCAGTCCAGCTCACAAAGCTACAGGATCTCAGAGAGCAATTATTGAACATAGATGAAATTATTCATGATTCAGAGATGATTACTACCACTCTGAATTCTCTTCCTGAGTCTTATCTCAGCTTTCATATCTCGCTGAATTTATCATTGAGGGGGGGTGCAAATCCTCCCACTTTTCATGAGTTGATAGGACTTCTGCTTCAGGAAGAGCAGACCAAGAAAAACTTGGCTTCACGTGCAGGTGAACAAGCTATGCTCTCAAAGTTTAAGTCAAGAACAAAGGGACAGGCAAAGACATCAGTAAATCAGCCTTCCAGTGGGTCAGGACAGCCTTCACAAAAGGCTAAAAATGATGCAAGTAAGCCCAAGAAGAAGGGTTTTTGTCATTACTGGCAAAAGCCAAGTCATCACATTGCAGAATGCAAGAAAAGGCTTGCAAAAGAGAAGAAAAACAGCTCCGGTATGGCTGTTTCAGATTCAGCTCCTCATGCATCTGACAGTGGGGATGCTGCAGCCAACTTTGTTGGACAGGATTATGCCTTTTTATCTTGCATTTCAGATTCTAGGCTAGCTGCTCTAGATGCTCGGGATAGTACAGCCACTTGTAATGATGATACATATGCATTTTTGACTTGCAGTTATGACTCTTCTACGGATGCATCTGCTTTCAATGTCAATGAAACACTGAACACTTGGTATTTTGACAGCGGTGCATCCAAGCATATCACTTCTAGGAAGTGTCTTTTTACTTCCTTGCATCCACCTCCCGTTGGTAAGAAAGTCACTTGTGCCAATAACTCGTCATATTCAGTACGTGGCACAGGAGAAGTTGAGCTTACTGCCATTGATGGCTCAGTTTTCAGACTTTCACATGTCTTATATGTGCCTGGTATCACCAAGAATCTTCTTTCAGTGTCCACTCTTAACAAAGCTGGATTTCAAGTCATCTTTGAGGATGACAAATGTGTTGTCCGAGACAGGGAAAATGATTATGCCTTAAGATTATCCGATACTCTGCTGCGTGGGCTTTTTCAACTTGATCTTTTTGAGAAAAGAGCAGCCCATGCTCTTGCAGTTTCTACCCCTACTGCTGCCATGCAGAATCCAGAATTATGGCATGCCCGATATGGCCACATGCATTACAACAGCTTGATGACACTTCAAAAGCACTCTATGGTTGATGCATTGCCACCTCTTGAGATACCTCCTCCACATGCCTGTGAAGGGTGCATTTTAGGCAAGATGCATAGATTCCCCTTCAAAAAGGATGGTTCAGTTAAAGCTATCCGCAAATTACAGCTTATACATAGTGATGTCTGTGGTCCCATGAGGACTCCATCATTGGGTGGTCATCTCTACTTTGTTACCTTTATTAATGATTACTCCAATTTCACTTGGGTCTTTGGGCTGAAGCGCAAATCAAAAGTGTTCATGGTGTTTAAACACTTTTCAGCCATGGTTGAAAATGAAACCGGACTCAAGATACAAACATTGGGCACAAATAGAGGTGGGAAATACTTGTCTGCAGATTTTGATGCTTTTCTGAAAGGCACGGGTATTGTGCATCAGCTCACAGTGAGGCTGACCCCTCAGCAAAATGGCAAAGCTGAGAGGAAAAATAGAACTCTTATGGAGATGGACAGATGTATGCTAAAAAGCAAACACATGCCTCACAAATTCTGGCTTGAAGGTCTGATGTGTGCCAACTACATTTTAAACTCCCACTAAGGCTTTGAAAACAAAAACTCCCTATGAGGTCTGGAATGGGAGAAAGCCTTCAGTGGATCATTTCCGAGTCTTTAGATGCCTTGCATATGCTCATGTGCCAGTTGAATTTAGGCACAAGTTGTCAGATAAGGCAATTAAGTGCATATTTGTTGGGTACAGTGCAGAAAGCAAGGGGTACCATCTCTACAATCCTGCTACACGCAAGATCATTGTCAATAGAGATGTGATATTTGCAGAAAATTCAGCTCACACTCAGGCTGAATTTCATATGCCTTCTTCAAAGGATGTTTTTGAGGGGTTGCTACCCATTGCCTTGGGTTCCCCTGCTGATATTTCTGATGCAAATCAGAATTTACAGCCACCTCCCGATGCTTTAGTTCAGCCATAGGATGTCTTGCCACCTCCACAGGCAGTGGAACAAGTGGTGCAGCAAGAAATTGCAGACATACATGCAGCAAAAACAGTCCCAAACTGGCTGTTACAGACTCTCAGGGAAAGTAAAATTGATGCTCCGTTACCTGGCAGGACTCGCAGTGCAACAAGGCACATGGAAGGTGCTAATTCAGTGGAATCAGCATATGCAGGTACTCTTCTTGATGAGGAGGAGCCTGCAACATTCGAAGAAGCAAAGGACAATGTGCATTGGATGAATGCCATGTAAGATGAGTTGCAGTCCATTGAAAAAAATTAAACTTAGGATGTTGTAGACTTGCCACCAGGTAAACATGCCATTGGCACACGATGGGTTTTCAAGGTCAAACGGAAGCCAAATAGCTCCATTGACAGATACAAGGCAAGGCTGGTTGCTAAAGGCTATGCTCAGAAAAAGGGCATAGATTATGAGGAGACATTTGCTCCTACATCCCGGATGACCACCATCCGATCTGTTATTACAATGGCTGCACATTTTGAGTGGAATGTTCATCAGTTGGACATTAAAACAGCCTTCTTAAATGGAGACTTGCTGGAAGAGGTGTATGTCAGACAACATCCAGGCTTTGAAATTACAGCAAATGCACTTCAGGTATGAAAGCTAAACAAAGCTTTGTATGGGCTGAAACAAGCCCCTCGTGCATGGTATGCCAAGATTCATGCCTTTTGACCAGCAAGGGCCTGCACAATAGTCCTACTGAGAGCACCCTCTACATCAAGATGGATGGGGGGGAAATTTTAGTCATCCTTCTTTATGTTGATGACTTACTGCTCAGAGGGTCCAATGAAGATAGAATTGCAGATTTCAAAGCTGATTTCAGACCACCTTTGACATGTCAGATTTGGGGCTGCTTCACTTTTATTTGGGGATCCAGTTCTCTCAAGAGAAACGTGGCACTGTTATGTCTCAGTCCAAGTATGTGCAGAAACTCTTGGACAGATTTAACATGCATGATTGTAAGCCCATAGCCACTCCCATGGAGCCGGGGCTGAAACTCACAATGCATGATGCAGGAGAATCAGTTGATGCCACATCTTACAGTCAGGCTGTTGGATGCCTCATATATCTCTGCAACACTAGACCTGATATTCAGTTTGCAGTATCTTAGGTGAGCAGGTACATGCACAGACCAAAAACTATGCATTGACAGGCAGTTAAGCGCATCTTCCGTTATTTGCAGGGCAAGAAGTCTTTCGGCTTGTTATTTCCTCAGGGGGGTGACTTGCAGATGCATGCCTACAGTGATTCAGATTGGGCTGGTGATTATGACACTAGGCAGTCCACTAGTGGCAATTGTTTCTTTTTGGGTAAATCTTGCATTTCCTGGCTGAGCAAGAAACAATCTACAGTGGCTACCTCATCATGTGAAGCTGAGTACAGGGCAGCTTTCACAGCAACAGTTGAATGTGTCTGGCTGCGACGTCTATTTGCTGATCTTCATCTGTCTTTGGAGGGTCCTTCTCCAATTCTCACTGATAGTCAGAGTGCCATTGCAGTGGCAAAGAATCCAGTGTTTCATGCTCGCACGAAGCACATTGAGGTTCACTATCACTACGTCAGAGAGAAGTTGCATGCAGGAGAGATCAGTATGATCTTTGTGTCCACACATGACAACGTTGCAGATATTTTCACCAAAGCACTACCACGTGAAAAGTTTGAGGCATTTCGCAGTGCCCTAAACTTATATCCGTTTGGTGATTGATCAGCCTTGTACATGACATTGGCACTACAGGGGGGTGTTAGAATTATAGATATAATTCAGCAGTGACCAATGTAATTTAATAAGCTAGTTAGGGGCACTTTTCCCTCTTTAAGAGGTTTTTCCCCCTAACCGCAGTTAGTTCACTAACTATAGTTAGTGACTACTAAGGTTTTGTCACTAGGACAAAACCTTATCTCTCACTCTTTCAGTCGTACTCTTTTACACTCTTCTATTGCAACTCAGCTCTCAAGCTCACTCTCTCTTGCTCTCTCTCTCTCTCCAATCTCTCACAAGGACTAGCTTTCATTACCATTCAATCTAGCTAGAATGGATATTATCTGTTACCTGTCCATTTAACTTGCCATCTTTGACATCAGAAGCAGCCTTTTTGAACTTCTCTATGCCCTGGTGTAAAGTCACAAAGGGAAAGACATTAAGTCCTGATAAAAACAACACTATTCTCCAATTTTATGGCAGAGGAGGCATAATATATATATCACCTTCACTAACGTTCGTCCGAAGCTTGCTTCCTCTTCTGAAATTATGTCCCTTATTTTGTGCTCATTTTTCCTTAGCTCAGGGAAAATGTCTCCCATCATTTGTACCACAACATTTACAAGTCTAGTTTAAAATTCATTGTATCAGTATCATCAATTTACATGTGCAATAGTCCCCTTTGGTTTAACTGCTGCACAGCTAAATAATATCACTTACTCCCAAAAACACCCAAAACTCTGCAAAAGGCAGACAGACCTGCAGAGGCAATCAACAGACCAAACTAAACAAACAGGATTAACCATACCCGCTGAAGAAGCCTTCTTGCGCTTTCAAGACTTCCCTACCATATCTTACAGCTCGCCGTAAAATGCGTCGCAATACATATTCACGGCCCTCATTACCTGTAACCAAAATCAACTTATGAACATGTATCCAGCCTAGAAAAGTCCGAGATAACCCATAAGGTTAAATTGAAAAAAGGAAAAACCTGGACGAGAGCCATCTGCGATGGCAAAACAGAGTGTCCGAATATGGTCTGCAACCACTCTATATGCCATGTCTACCTTATCTGTATCCTCTGTGCCAAGTTTCCCTGAGTAGCTTTGGGCACCTGTTGACTGCAACAATTAAAATACCTTTCAGAAAAATCATGAAGGAGTTCTAGAAAGGTGATAGCACCACAAGAAAATGAAAGAACATTCAAATGATAATAAAATTACGCTAGCAGTGCAAAAATGAAAAATATTCTTTCAAAGACCCCCCCTTCTCGGAAATACACTCAAACAAAAAAAGATTTAAAAACTCCCAAATTTTTATTTTCCCAAATAAAAACACCTTCTGTATCGCATCAAAAATAGGCGAGAAGACATCTGTATCGTAATTGCTCATTTTCTGCTGAAGAATGGAAGTCAAGCGCTCAAACCCCATTCCAGTGTCAACATGCTTAGCAGGCAAAACCTTAAGTGAACCATCTGCCTCCCTGTTGAACTGAGCAAAAACCACAGTAATAGAAAAGTTATGTGCTGCACAAACATCAGCTTACTCTACAGGAACATGAAATTTGAAATCCCAGCATAAACAAGATTGTGATTGAGACATCATTTTTTTTCTTCCGCATAGACATGGACTTGAAAGAAAAATGACTAAGAATCAAGGGGGATCTCACATGATCGAAGTGCACAATTGCAAACAGTACACAAAGGCTCTCTCCAACTCTTGCTAGCTGTGAATTATTGAAAGGGATTAAAAAAGCTTTGACTTGTAGAAAGAGTCTTTACAAAGATTTTGTTCAAGAAAGCGTGACATTTTCTAACACCTCCATTTCCCAAACGTGTAATTCTTATTCTCATTTCCATGGCTGAAAGATGGCAACATTCCCACTTCCTGGGAACTGCAGAGGTAGGCAACAATTTTACAATGCAATTCAGACAGTTGTCATTAAGACCAGTATCTCAATGAGGGCTTCAATGACACATGTGCCCTATCTTCAGCAGTGTGATGACATTTAGGCATTGATGTACCACCATCAACATGCCATTCCCATGGCTGGATGAGCTATCTAGGGATATTCAAAAGCTCTCCAAGAGCGTACTACAAATGTGAACAAGGAATGAATAAGACCCCATAAGTGCCCTTATATATGAAAGCTACTTTTGGACTTATTCCAAATGATTTATGGTGTAAGGCTAATTTAACAAACATAATGACATAAAAATTCAACGCTGTCTAAGGTTCATAATGGCTAAAAGATCAAATCTAAGGTAACCAAAAGTGAAGCTGAATGTATGAATTTAGTCTCTTGTATAAAGCTCCCTTCCTCTTTGAAATTGCATAGAAGAAAGGCAAGATCTAGACACAGTATCTTTCAGTTTAATTCCAAAGCACCTGAATAAACACAAGATTCCAAATCTCAATACAAGTTGGATCATCATTGTTGACAAGTGCCGTCGCATCCCTGTTTCCAAGTCTATCAAAATGGATTTCCGTACATGGACCACACGGTCCAGTATCACCCATTTCCCAAAAATTATCCTGCAAAAGTAAGTCATGCCTCCATTAACATGCAAAAACCTGTATTGTCATAGCCTATGAATGTCAACATTTTACGAGAAAATATGTACTCAGCTTGGCTAAAAGATGCTATATGGATATCCATTCTTGCATGCATCTGTCTGCAATTGTATGCATCTGTGTGTCTATCCAATATATTAAGCTCGTGTACTGCATGGGGGGGGGGGTGTGCGCATGCGCGTGGAGAATCGAGATTTGTTATGCTTTGATCCATTTCCATGAGCGTGTTGAAATGACATAACACATGAATAAAGTAAATGTAAATTTTCTTAAAATTTTGAACAAAAGTGTTAACCTTGCAACCAAATGGCAAAACATGGTCTGCCGGTAATCGCGAAAGCCAAATTTCTTTGGCTTCTGTGTCCTCTGCAATACCAAGCTTCTCATCACCACCAAAATAAGTGGCATACAAACGATCCGCCGGCAGCTTGTAGACCTGCACACCATGGAAGGCACACACCGATAGACAATGGCAGTCAAGTTCCTCGTGTTGACCAAACAGCACTGATCTTGACTTAATAAGGTCCTTTCAAAATCTTTATTAAATGAATTCAAGAAGATCGATAAAGAATGGATGAAATAAGTGTAGCTTTATCGTGCTCAAAAATATACTTCAAACGACCATTTTGATGTTCCAAATCCTGAATTAAAGAAATCATACAAACCAGTATAGGTGACTGTATCAAAACTGAAATGGTGGAGCTCATACTGTTAGACTTAGGCATCTCATAGTGAGAGGGGGCTATTATTAGGGGCGTGCCTGCCCAGAGAGGATAGGATAGAAGAAGCCTGGTTAGACTAGCTAGGCAAATGGTAGGGCTGAATTGGGTGCCAACTGGGCCCCAACCAGGGTGGGTCAACCAACCTGCATGGCCGGGTCAGCCCGACCCTAACGCGACCCAACCAGGCCGACCTGGCTGGTCAGTCAATGGCCAGAAAATATTGGCCAACCTGGCTGGCTGGGGGGCCTATAAAAGGCTCTCCCCACTTCTCCACTTAGTCTTTCACACGAGGCCACCTTTGGAGCATTCTCTCTCTCCCTTTGACCAGCCCCCTTAATTGTGGTTGTACCCCTAGATCAATATACAGTTGCTATTGCCTATTACTCCTGGACTCCACTCAGATCCAGTCCTATTACCTGAGATGGACACAGAGGACTCGGGCTTCCCCCGCTCCTCGGCTGACAGTCGCGCTCCCGTTACTGCGTATGGGCAGGCTCTTTTGGACCTTGGACGTATACATGATTTGGTCATCTACAATGGAAGACAGTCTAGGTTCAGCCTCTCCCTGGAGCTAAGTCTGCAGCACTCTTTAGGTCTCCTTCACCTCCTTGGAAAAGGCCCAAGGAAGCCCTATCTGCTGCTCCTGTCTGCTCCTCCAAAGCTGCTCTGCTGGATGCTGAAATGAGGCAAGAGCCTCTCCTTTTATAGGCCTAGGGCCTTGCTGAAAAAACCGACCAGCCTGCCCCAATCTGGCCGACCACACTGTGGCTGGTCCAGCCCTATTAGGGCTCACAAACCAGGGCTTTTATGGCCCAAACTTCCAGGGCCTTTGGCCCTCCATTCAAGGCAGGGGTCCAGCCTATATAAGGCATGCCTTCTGCCCACTGACAGCCACAATTTGCTGCTCCACCAGGCCTGCTGGTTCTGCCCTCTGCCAGGCTCTTCCCAGCCACGTGTCCTGCGCCGTACTACCCTGTACATCCTGTTGTCTTGACCCGCCTGTACTGCGCCATCATCAAGGTCTGTTGCAGGCCCTTCACCTGCCCACTGCCCTCGCCATGCTGACGCCATCTGCAGGTCGCAATCCTGTGAGGTGCTGCCCATGTGGCAGCCCCCTCTCTTCCTTCTCTCTTGGGCACATCCTACCCTAGGTCTCCCTCCCCCACGCACTCCTCATTTGGGGGCTTACAGATGCGGAGGTGACCTTTCCAACACAAGTGCTAGGGTGTGAGTGTGTAGCCTATATAAAGGCTTGTACTTCGCTTGTCATGATATACTTGATGAATGAATGAAATGTCTTCATTTGAGTATCACTTCTTCACTCCCTAGCCTCTCTTTCTCTCCCTCACACCATGTTTTTAACAGTTCTTCCTTGTATGTTCATCTAATTTCCGCACAGCCAGTCCCCACATGTTACAAGGAGCTTGTTCACGGCTATGAACAGAAGCCTAAACTGCACAAGAGCTCTAGCTACTCGGATGATGCCTAGGAGCATGAATTTCATGAGGAGCTCAAGGACTGGGAGGAGCAGGACTCAAAGGCACATTCAGCATTGGTCCGGACGATCACAAAAGAGGTTTCTCCGGCTGTTCAGACCTTGAACAGTGCTTGGTCCAAGCTAAAGGATCTCTACGTAAGGGATTCGGCGATGTGAGCTGTCACTCTGCAGTACAGCTGTACAATCTCAAGTTCCCAAAAGGGAGTACCATGCAGCCGTTCTTGATGCAGGCAAAGGTCCTCCATGATCAGTTGCAGGCAATGGGTGTTGCCCTCACATCTCTTCAATTGGCATCACTCATCCTAACCAAGCTTCCCCCGATTACAACATGGCTTCCCGAACTTGTAGGTGCCAGCAAAATCAGTAGACTTTGATGACTTGTGCTCCCTTCTCCTTGAGGAGGAATCAGTTCTCGTCTACCAAGGTAAGCTTCACGCCACTCTAGGTGGCCTTTTAGGAGGTGAAGCTCTTTTGACAGTGCACAAGACAAAGAGATATACTCGATGCTTTCTACCAATTCAGACAACGGATTTTGTAGAGGCGTTTGAATGAGATGATTGCGAGTTGCCAAACACATATACTTGAACTTAAGAGTTTGCAATTAAGCTGGAATTAAGACTTATACAGCTTAAACACAAAGTGACATCATTGGAAATTGCAATATGATTGAGGGGCCAAGACGGCCCCCCTTTATCCAAACTCACTTTATTCTTTGAAAATGGAGATACAAGACCAAGGTGCAATGCACCTTCCAAACTGATGAACTCAATCAAAACCTAGGACCTAGATACAAGACTCGAGCATATGTGCAAGGTAGACAACAAAAAGGAGGACTTCAAGCTTAGGTTTCAACTCTTGGCTTGCCCAATCCACAAGGAAGAAGCCTGCAACAATCACCACTTACATCCAACATTAGAGACAAGCACTAGTTTCTAGAAAGATAGTAGAAACAACATGAAATAGTGCTGTAAATGAGATAAACTTGACAATACATGCTCCCTTCGTGCTTGACCCTTTTGTAGATGAAGCCCTTGATGCCTCTAAAGCTACCTTGGGTGAGGAGAGTGTGGAAATGGGGCTGGAATGAGAACAGCTTAGAAAAACAGCCTGTAGGTTAGAAAAAGGAAGCTTTTATGGAGTGATAGCTGTAGAGAGAGAGTGCCAATGCTGATCCCAAGGGAGGGGATGTAAGAGAGAAGCTGCTGCTGTTCCAGAGGTGCACAGAAAGGCAGATTTCTGCAAGGGAAATGGGCTGGAACAGTAGAGAGAGAAATTCTGCAGTAGAGAGAGAAAGACTGCAGCAGGAGAGAGAAAAGGGCTATGGCTGCTCCAGGCTAGGAGAAGGAGAGAGGATGCTGCTGCTGTTCCAGAAGAGCTGAGAGGGGGCAGATTTCTGGAGAGGAGGGGCTGGAACTGTAGAGAGAGAATGTGCTGTTGTAGAGAGAAAGTGCTGCTGAGGTGAGAGAATGGCCTGGGGAGAAGCTGGCTGCACCCAAGGAGCTGGAGAGGTTCTACTGCATCATCCAAAAGGAGGGAGAAGAAAAGTGACGAATTTTTCATGTGAGGAATGAAGGGGAGAGGCCTTCTTTTATAGGCTCAGCCCCCCCCCCAGGCCTAGAGTGGAAGGTGGACACTTGTCCCAGATTTTTGGTGGGCTGCAGTCCCAAAGAGGACAGCCCACAACCTGCCCCAAATCTACCAAATTTGGGGCCAAACACTTGGCCTGCATGCCCTGCCACTTGCCATGCATGCTGCCACATGTGTGGGACAAGCGGACTGACCTGCCAGCTCAGATTCCATGTGGCAGTCTACCACGTGTCACTCCCAAAAACCCTAAAATTTCAAAGTTGTCAGAATTCAATTCTGATCGCACCCATGGGTTCCTAACAGCTTAGACTATCTATTGACGTACTCTAAGGTCATAATTGAGCCATAATGAGCTCATTTGTTTGTCGTCTTATCTTGTATCTCCATTACTCTTGGCATGTTGCCAGGCCCACACCCAAAGCTCAAGGAACATTCTCTTGAATGGTTCCTAGGTCGGTATGCAATCTGTGCATTTGATTGGTCCCATGTTTGGGTACTCAGGTGGGGTGTGGTTTCCGGATGTCCCTCTCAAAGAGAGGCCATCACTCTTGTGGGTCACTAATGCCCATAACCCCAAGCAAGGGGGTCCACCCTCAAATGCTAGACCTAGTCCCCATTGTCCATAACTGAACAGTAGGAAAACATTTCATTTCTTAATAAGCATACTATTGAAAAACAAAAAGAAATAGTACCAAGCAAGTGGATACATGTTGAAGTAGGATGACATTCCCTCCATCTTTCATTCGGTTGTCCGCAACTGAAATGCTTCCTCATAAGCATCCAAGATTTCAGGACACTCCTGAAATGTAGCTTTGTCCACCCATTGGGCATCGGTGGATGCGAGCCCTCTGAACTTCAAAAGGTACATTTTGCGAGTCGTGCCTCGACGTCCCGTAGTGAAGTTATGCAAAATAATTTGCTCTGGGATCAACAAGATCTCAGTGTCCTCTACTTCAGGTGCATCGTCCAGTGTGGGCTCTTGAGGTGGTTCCCCAATGAAGGGTTTCACCAAGCTTACGTGGAAGACATTGTGGATCTTCCAATGCTCTGGAAGTCTCAATCGGACTGAAACATCATTTATTACCTACAACACCTGAAAAGGACCATAATATCGAAAGGATAGCTTGAAGTAGATGCGTTTTTTCCCACTTTGGTTTTAAACCGGGCTTTCTCAAATTTCAATAAGACCCATTGGCCTTCTTTCACTACAAACGCCCTCCGTCTTTTATTTGCAGCTGCTCTTTGTTTCTCCTGTGCCTTTTGAATGGCTGCTTGAACCGTGGCATAAGCACAGTCATAATCCTCCACGAATTGATGAGCGGCAAAGATTTTCTCTTTTGTTTGCATGTGTAGAGTTGGTAAAGATCTACCATATACAATTTCGAAAGGAGCTTTTCCAGTGGAGGAATGAATTGTGTTGTTATAAGCAAACTCCACAAGAGGAAGGAATTTCTCCCAAAAGGTTTGCTGGTCATGCACATAAAATTTCAGCAAATCCAAGAGTGTACTATTCGTAACTTCAGTTTGGCTTCAAAGAATGCTGGTCATGCTGTAGTCAGGGCATGCTTTAGAGCATTAAAAGAGTCCTTTTCTTTTTGGGTCCATCTGAACTTCAGATTTTTCTTAGTGAGATCATGTAGAGGAGCTGCAAGTTCAGCAAAATGCCAAATAAACCTTCAGTAATATGAGCATAGGCCTAGAAAAGACCTTACCTCATGGGCATCCTTCAAGTCAGGCCACTCTACAATTGTCTGTATCTTGGCTGGGTCCATACGGACACCTTCTCGTGAGATAATGTGACCAAGATAGTGAATCTCAGGAAGAAAGAACTCACCTTTCTTCTCATTGATGTGAAGAGCATTTTCAGCTAAGATTTGAAATACAATCTTTAGATGTTCCTTATGCTCTTCCTCATTCTTGCTGAAAATGAGGATGTCATCAAAGAAGACGGCAGTGAACTGTCTATAGTTCCTGAACAACCATTCCATCAGCCGATTGTGGCTAGGGCATAAGTAAGATACAGCCCAAATGTGGTTTGGAAGGCTGTTTTATGAATGTCCTCAGGTACAACTCGTACCTGATGGTAGCCACTCTTAAGATCTATGCGGCTGAAAATTTCAAATCCTCCTAAACGATCAAAGATATCGTCTATACGAGGAATCGGGAAAAGATTCTTAACCGTTTGTTTGTTTAAGGCTCTATAGTCTATGCACATCCTAAAGGTTTTATCCTTCTTTTGGACTAGTAAGACAGGAGAGCAAAAAGAAGAACTACTGGGTTGGATCAATCCCTTGTCCAAGAGTTCTTGGACTTGCTTGAAGATTTCATCTTGTTGAGATTGACTAACTCTATATGGGGGTCTATTTGGAGGTGAAGACCCTGGAACTATGTCAATTTTGTGATCCTCTGGTCTCTCAGGAGGGAGGTGACTAGGAAGTTCCTGAGAGAAGCAACTAGAGAATTCCTGAAGGAAATCTAATCTTTCTTTTGTGAGAGGATCTGACTTTTCTTCACTTGGTTGCTTATCGCGTCCAAACACTAGAAAAGAACATACTCCTTTCTTAAGCAAATTGGGAGATCATGCATGACTTACCATAGGAATGGTGTTTCCTGAAACTCCCGCTGTAATGCTCACATCTCTACCCTTATGTTGGAGGGTTAGAATATTCTTCACATAATAGCTATGCAAAGTGTCAAGCCCCTTTGTCCTCATATGGGGGCTCACATGTGAAGCATCAATCCTACTATTCCAACACACTGTAGGATGACTTCTGCCTTGTGAGCCCTGACCTGCCCTGCTGGCCTGCCTGTCCATGTGCCTGCTGTGTGGCAGTCCCACAAGGCTGCCTGCATGGCAGTCCTACATGGCCCTTGCCCTGCTGTCCTGCCTTGGCTGCTGCTGCTGTTGGCAGCCCTTGTGGCTGTGCCATAGACAGATGCTCTTGAGCTGTAGATGTTGACAAAGAATATGCGTGCATTCCTCTCTGGGGGAATTCGTTCATCAAAGTGCTCCCAATTATCCACTAAATTCACATCTTTCCATAAAAACTCCTTTTACACATTCATGTTTTCACATGTCTCACATTTCTTGAGATGAAAACCATATAGGTTTGGTACTCACAGTATGAAAACTTTTGAAGAATCTTGTTCCACGTGCATGTGGCTGAACACTGACGCTGTCCTGAAATGCATTTGCTGCTCAACAATTCAGATAACTCATCCCAAAATCAAAAGATGGATTTGGCAACTTCATCACTCGTGATTCTTCATGGAAGCCCATTGTGCTTAAACATATTATCATTATTCATGAAGCCAGCCTGCCAGTTGGAGCTATCACCCACTTTCAGTGCTTTACAGGTTTCATAAAATCATCATGGAGAGCACAGTTGCAACTCTCGGCAGATAAGCATCGCATCCTCTACATCATGGGTTTTGGAATTGGGTCCATCAGACCAAATATGAGAATTCATGGCACCACTGCGTACCACACCTTCCTTGCAAGATTATGGACAGCATCCAGGTCAAGCAGCCACAATTTGTGGTTTCCAAGGTGGTTTTCCCCCTTCATTTCAGCCATCCCATTCCAAGAGACTTTAGCAAATTTCCTGGAAGAGTTGGGGGCCACTAGGGTATTTGGGGTTAGAGAAGGATCATGAAGTGAGAAGGCCTCAATAGAGGCTACATTATGATGTGACACGATTATATACCTTCATAAAGATTAGCTTATATCCAATCTTACAAATTTCATTTTATAGAACAAGCAAAAGAACAAAGGAAAGAAGGGAGTTTGTAAGCGACTTTAAACAAAATTGTTATTGAATGAGAAAATAAAAATAAAAATAACATAGTAAGCAAAGCTGCGCTTATGTTCTCATCAGTACCCAAGAGATTCCAGAATCTTCCGAAACCCAGACGGCAGCTTATGACCTATCTTCCTAATTTACTCCTTACCCCGTCCCCTCTCTCTCTCTCTTTTGCTCCGTACATATATATGCTTCTATTGGATTGTGGGTTTGTACGTGGACCCCTCTCCTTATATGTATGCCAATGCACCGTCCCTTATGGGGGCAGACTGGTTAGTCCATTGTTTGTCATGCGTGGGGGTTTTATTACTATTTGTATGGAGTACAAAGAAAGCGGCAACGATTTAGTAAGGAGGGAAGTTATTATCGGGTATAAAACCTATAATGTTAGAACGACCAGTTTTCTTAAGACTGGCTGTATCTACCGTGTCCTCATAATTTGCACTATCTTTGTAATACTTTGTCATCACAGCTTAGCAAATGAAGCGATATCCCAGAATCTATAAAAATAAGCTCGTTCTCCTGTATGCTTTTAGGGGACAATTTTTTTTCTTGGGTGAAATCCATGTATATCTATAGTACAAGAAGCAGTTCCCAAAGAGGACAAGATTTGACACACACCTCCACCAATAGCTCCCAAGCCCATCCTATAGCCTCCTCCTTGAAATAATCGCCGAACGACCAATTGCCCAACATCTCGAAGAAAGTATGATGGTATGTGTCTTTCCCAACATCATCAAGATCGTTGTGCTTTCCACCAGCTCGAATGCACTTTTGTGTATCACATGCCCGCTTCAATTGTCCTAACTTGCTTCTCGGATCCACGGTTCCCAGAAAAATCGACTTGAACTGATTCATACCTGCCAACGTTAAGGTACTTTACAGTTACTCATGCGATCTAGCATCAAACAACGTGAAGAACCCACCAGCTGTGCAGAAAGCCTTAAGAAGACGAACCATGAGCAGCCTCGCAATATCTACAACATTGAACAACGCATACCAGCATTGGCGAAGAGCAAAGTGGGATCATCCAATGGGACGACAGGGCTGGACTCCACCACCGTGTGATCTTTGGAGGCAAAGAAGGAGTTGAAGGTTTCTCTCACGCGGTTAGCGGGCCAAAGAGGGGATGAGGAGGAGAGCCCGTTGGGCTGAGAGGGGTCAAGTCCAGGCATGGCGATAGAATCCGTCTCTCCTTACTATGGTTCTCTTTATCTCTCTCTGAGTGTCACCAGATGCTCTGTCTGTCTACTACACCCAAATGAGCAGCTGATGCTGTGCTTCTTGTCCCCTCCGTCCCCAACACACCCTCTCTCTCTCTCTCTCTCTCTCTCTCTCTCTCTCTTCCCCCAACGAACGCCCAATCACAGAACACGTAAGGCGACACACAATGGTGTACGATCCTCCACAAGAGCCACGTTCAAGCTCTCGACGGTCCTTCCCTCCGCGCACAAGCACCGTCTTCCAGCTCGTAATCAGCTCGTAATCGCCCAAAACGACCAAGATGAGCCACCCACGCTTCGTGAGCCGCCGCCTCACGCGTTGTTTTCCAACTTTCTCATGGAGCTTTTGGCGATTATACGCGACTCAAACAGCAAACCCTCTCTCTCCCTCTCTCCCCTCTTCCTCCAATCAAATAAGATAAAATTAAGCAAGGCCTCAAATTTTTGGCCTGCCCGGTCTAATCACTTTTGAGAAGCATGTTGAATTTTCGAAATTCTCATTTGGATTTTTATTCCCCTCCCCCCCCTCTTCTTCTTTTTCTTCCCTTTGTGGGGCTTCTCTCTCTCTCTCTCTCAGCTTTCAATTCGCCCCTTTTTCACACACCATCTTGGGGCAAGCTACATGAGTGAGTTTTACCAACAAAATGTATCCTAAGCAACATTTTGTCATTCATAAGGCCTACCCAAAAGGTCCCTGGAACAATAATAGTATTAGAGAGGAAGGAGGAGTCAGGACTGGAGAGAGAGAGAAAGAGAGAGAGAGAGAGAGAGAGAGAGAGAGAGAAGGGGGCAAGCCCAAAAAAAGGGGAAGAGGAAAAAGGGGTAGCCCCAAAAAAAGGGAGCAGGCCCTCAAAAAACTCCACAAAATAAGACATTCCAAATATGAAAATTAGCTTCTCAAAACCCAACAACTCTAATAAAACCTACCTTTAGGGTAGACCATTTTGAAGGCCAATTTAAGAGTTTAAGCTATTTTTATGCGTGATGTGGCACGTCTTTTGGACATTCTCTCCTTGTGGTATTCCCTTGAAAGTTCATTTCTATGTTTACCCTTATGGGGAAGGGCAAAACCTAGTGTTGCAACCTTCAAATTTAAGGCACTGATCCTAAGTGAGATGTTCACAATAATAAAAATAATTTTAGACTCATGAAGACCCATTATGGATGCAAAGGAGGGTATCATTTAAAAAGAGAGTGGATTGAAGAGTGATCGCTCCACTGGCAAATGAAGATCCAAAAAACAAATTATCAAATATGGAACTTGTACATTTGTGGATTCTTGAAATTTGCATGAAAATTGGAACACCTCCATTAATTTAATTAACTTACTTATTTGTGAAATTTGTTTTCATCATGGACACTACACTAAAGTTTCCTAGAATGAGATGTGGATGTTTTTTTTTATATGTAGCAAAGTTTCTTTCAAGAGAATTAAGAACATGTTAATGCTTTTAGATGATGGTCTCTAAATGGAACAATGTGGATTTGCAATGCCACGTTTCTTTTAAAGCACAAAACACGCTAGCCTTAAAAAAAGTATTACAAAAATTGGCCATCTGAACAAGGCATATTGCTCATGGCCTACGCCATAGAGGTAAAGCGCTGTAACTCAAAAGGCTCAAAAGACGAACTCCTCATAATAGAACAAGACCCAACTCTTGAAGATAAGATCCCACCAGGGAGCCCTTTCTTCACAATGCCATGTTTTCAATGTGTACTAAACTACACAAGGTTTTGATCTTTGTAATAAATTATTGTTCCAAGGCTTGCGTAGTTGTCAATGGATTCAAAAGAATAAATTAGCATTATTAGCTCTTGTTTCCTGTAGGCATAGAATATCAAATGCCATCAAGGTATGCATCAATGCTATTTCTTGAGAATGTGCTTCTAATTATCTTGTGTTTAAACTATGTATGATGAATTGATTTTGGTGGATTTGGACTTGTGATCTTCTATATAGGTATTATAGTTAATCTTTTACTTCAGCTTCAATGGTCGAGTTGTTCACTTATCAAATATTTTTTTTTAATGTCTTTATAGAGTAATACATGCCAAACCAGGGCCTCATATTTTTCACGTGTCAAAAGCTAGTGTATCCATTGAGATTGTGCTTGCCGCCGCTCTACAAGTTGTATTGGAAATTGAGTATGTGTAAACGTGGTTATATTTTGGCCATTTTTTGTTTCTTTTTTGAAATTTTGGTGCCCACATGGAAGGCTAAGGTTTTAATTTCATGTCTTGTTTGTTGCCCAACTATTTGATCATGAAAGACAACGCAAACATAATCAACATAATCACTATTGCTAGGATGTTTAGAAATGCCATCGACGCATTTAGTAGATCAACTAATATGTTTATGTTTATCGAGTATAGGTGTGTATTCTTAATCTAGCTTTTCCCTCGCAATGTACATATTCGTGTTAAAAATCGTATAACGGCATTATTTTCCATACCATTAAGACTATGAAACCCAAGATTAGGACGATCCATCGCCTTGGTCGCTATGTAGTATTTGGAACTAATGACAACACCATTAAACTGTGTAATGTAAAATGGAATCTATGGCGGCTACATGTACAGGATCAAGCTTGAGTGTCCTTTGTTTTAAATGCAAAGTCCTGTTCTTGGGAATAGTTTGAAAATTAAGATGCTTTGAGCTAACCCAAACAATGCACCCACAAGATTTCACATGCATACAAGTATTGAACGACATTCAAAAACACACACAATAATGGACATCACCTACTTACACACCAATTGCCATAGACCACCACTAAATGATTACACTTTCCCACACATGTTATCATATCTAGGTCCCCAAAGTAATTCTCATGGATATGTGTGACTGCACATACTCTTTGATCTATAAAAGTCAATAATGTGTTATGTGTTTTCCAACAACGAAGGAGAATTCCTCAAATACTACAAGTTGTAGTTGAGGATGTAACTTTGCTTGAGAGGCTAATAAGCTCAAGTATTTTAGAGGTAAATGTAGAACCGAATGGATGGTTATATGTAATCCATGAGCAAGGCCAATGGATTTGTTAGAAAAGAGGATGGTTAGCAATATGATTTAGGCATCGACATGCATTGACCCCCAAGTTTTAAAACCCCACATTTGTACCTAATAATATATTGCCAAATGAAGAATACCTTGCATTTCTTCATCACAAGCTCAATCCGACACAATATTTGTTGTTTGATGATATCATGCATAGTAACAGGATAAACCCAAATTAAAAAACACATCTTGTTCTCACAGGAAGAGCTAGTACTTGGAAAGCATTTTTGCTTCTACTCCTTGTCCAAGGCCTCGTGAGATTTTATCATTCATATGAAAAGCTTGTTCCAAACCAAGGATTTAAAAGATTAATTTGAATGAAGCTAATGTCCCAAACAATGTCAACATTCAATTTTTTATAGTCATAGGTGTACTTATTTTGGTTCATGACTGTTAATTTTTCCTTGGTGACATAAGCATCCCATGGAAATTTAAGAGGTTTGTTTCATTACTGCACAATAGATTTCAATGTCTAGAAAATGTGTGTAGGTGTCACAATCAACGAGTACATTAAGGTAATATGAATATAAAATTCCAAACTAACTATTTTCTTGTTGAGAGACCCGAAAAGACATACAATCCAATGGCAATTACACATCATACTTTATGGATAGCTAAGATGGACAACAAAATTACAAACATGCCTTAAAAGAGACATTGAAAGGTTGTGAGGAGACCAATGCATCTATATAGGTAAGGACGAGAGATAAATTATTTCCTTCACACACTAAAAACTATAATCTTTTGTTATTGCATTTACATAGAATTTCAATTTATCAATACCAATATAAAGGAAAATAAAGTAATCATCCTTTTACAAAGTAACTTCTATTTGTTAGTTTGAGCTTATACATCTACCCTTATTATGAACATTTTTCATTTGTGAGTGAATCTTTCTATTTCAAATAGCTAAATGAAATTCTTTCAACATTAAATCTCTACCCTTGCAAGCCTGTTAGCATGTCAAGGAGTATTCCACAATAGCAAGAAGGGTGCAAGTTTTTTGGCCTCACCTTGCTAGTATGGACCACGCATCTATGAGTATCTAGGATAGTAAGCATAAAGTTGTGAGTTTTGGGCTCATCTTGCTTGTATAAATGTTTAATTTTCATATCCAAGCATTGCTTCTTCACACCATAGACCCGACCTTGCCACTCTTGGTTGCTTGCTTTCAACCCAATGCAAAAACTTGTATATATTACACTCAACATCTTCAACAATTTCCAAGCCTCATTGGTGCTACATGCAAGGACCAACTCACAACTATGATATTGCACTCATCATCTTCGACAATGATTTGCCATCATCTAGGGGACTTTCTTTGCTTATGTTGAATTTCTATGAGTATGCATAGCTTGTTTTCTCCATTGATTGATGTCTCTAATTGCATTGGTTTTTCTATTGCCTGATACAACACGATCATGTAGTATGCTTCTCTATTGTAATATGATGGGAGTTAGGCAAGCATTGCCTCGCAAATGAATGGGTATTGGATTGTCGAGTGAGAGGAAGAACATCGTTTGATTACTCTCTTAACATTGGCTTGATTCTTCATGATTTCATTCATCAGGACTAGCCATTTTGTTTTGGGCTTTGGTATGGATCAAAACATTGAACTGTAGCATCCATATAGACCTCCTTTTCAATCATGATGCAATGTGTACTTTAAATTTGTTGTTGTCTCTTTTAATTTAATATTAAAAGAAGTTCTCTATTTTTTAACTATTTGGTTATTTAAATATTAATAATTAACAATCAATGCCTTTCAAGTCAAAGTTTATGATTTATTTATTGCCTATTTGGTTGTTTTTGTAGCATTGGGCATGTGGGAATCATAAAAGATAAAAGATAATAAAAAATGGCCAAAAGCTAAGAAAGCATGCCACATTGAATATCTTTTCCTCTCCTTGTGGATTATGGTGTGTTTTCTTCTTTTGTTATTTATTAATTTTATACTTTTCTTGTTTGAAAACATTGAAATAAACTATCTCAAACTTCACTATATGTTTTGCAGGTAGGCTAAATCCAAAGTGGAAGCATGCGAGCTTACCACATTGAGTGTTACACACGTGTTACCTCTTAACCTAAATAAACACTTTGAATTGCTTGCTATCACTTTTATTTTACATAACATGTATGTGAAAGTTTAAAGTTCTAAATCCAAAATGCCTCCACTCATACCTATCTGTGAAGAGTGCAAGCAGTCTCACATTGAATATGTTCCACTCAATAGACGTAAATGTTAAATCGCATGAAAATGGATGAGCAATAGAAATAGTGTTTAAAGAAGCTTGCATAGATTCTTTTGTAATCTTTGGCCATCCTTCTTTTCTTTTTTTTTTAAAGCCTCACTCACCCACCCATTTGGCCGTATCTACCGGCACCTTATCTTTCCTTGTTTGAAATGCAGAGAGGAAACTCCACATTTGAAATCACAAACCCCTATTTTTTCCTCTCCACGTATAACCCATGCTTGACATTTGATTCTAAAAGAAAGTACATTAATGCTTTAGAATCAGATATATCCAAGGGCCTCAAATTTGACAATTTTCTTTTACATTACTTACAAAAGTTATGTTGGTTGCAATTTCAAATTCACTTCAATGTAGGAACTAAATTTGTAACATGATTAAAATGCTCCAAAAACAAAACCAATGGACATTTTGCATTGTTATATGATATGAAAAGGAAGACAGCATCTCTAGCTCAAAGTGCAACACCAAAACCACTTCCTCTGAGAAGAGCAAAGAATGTCCCTTTTCTTTCTACGAGCATCTATAGCTCATCGTCAATTATTTCTCCTTCCTATGGTTAGCCTTTGCTCATGCTAGCTCATCTCTTTTTGTAGCCATTGCATTCATGGACTCAATGTACTTGTCATCAATCAAGGTGATGGATTTATATAATTGACACAAGGCTCCAATGTGGCCTGCTCATAGTCACCTACTTCCCAGGCACTCAAAGAATCTTTATAGGCAACATCCATGTTATTTGGTGCCTCTGTTTATGGTTGCTCCTATATAAGTCAAAATGATATTGATTGAACACACCTTAGTCCCGATATGCAATAATCATTCTAGAATCTCTCATGGCTGTATCTATCTAGAAATAAAATTGTTTGTTGTCTTTAAGCTTGATGTGGAATTACTCTTAAAACTAGAAATTTATTACTAGCTACTATGAGAGACCAAGGTTTCAACTTAAATAGCATTGGTGCTTGCAATAGTTAAATTTCTAGGCTTTAAATTATTTATATTGTAATTTTAACTTTAAAATCATTCAATATATATTCAAAAAGTATAAGAGAACCCAAACTTATTCAAAGTCTTAAGGATTCATTTAGGTCTATTTAAGGGCTCAACCATTGTGATAAGTGATAAGGGAGCCAAGAAGAAGATGGTTGAGCTTCAAGGGGTCAACCATTAATGGACTTTGAACATGAAAAGTAGTTTTGTTAAATAAATAGATCAAGGCCTTTAAGACAATGATTTAAGACTAGTACATGCTAGATAAAATATCAATCTCAATAGCGTTAGCATGAAAGTGCATGAAATACATGCGTGTAATGCAATAAATGCTCAATATTTTTCTCTAGAAGAAGAAAAGTTTGTACTAGTCCCAAAGTATTACACATACAAATCATAATATGTTTGCAACACAAGGATCCTCGATCTCATTTCTTTCATACATACAAGTTTGTGGAATTAAGAGCAACCATGTGTGATAGACAATACTCACCAAAGCTTTAGAAGAGATTCCCTTATGTAGATGGGATTCTAGGGGCTTGGAATCCTTTTTATGTTTTCTAGTAGCATGTTTCAATGGTTTGCTACCACGTCTCGGGTCTTTTGGCCTTTCACTATTTGCATCTGAATGGCTCTATGCCATGCATGCTCCCTATTGAGAGGGATGCTGAGGGAGATCAGTGAAACTAAACTCGCTCATTTGGACTTCATAGTGGCTAGATTGGTGATCTATGAGCAGGGCCTATTATCATGTTTCTTAAGGCAATGGCCATAGGTGATGGCTCAAACCCTTCAAGCTTGCCCTTGTAGTGAGGTCGATTACCCAGCTCTTCTCCTACTACTTCCACATCATTGTCTACATTTACATCATTAACAATGAGTGCAGAGATCCTTGCTATGATCCTTTTCCTCTCCTAGATTTTAGGCCATCAAGGTGAGTAATTTAGGGGTTGAGCTGACCCTAAGGCCCAAAGAGCTTCACCTGTAAGGCTAAGTACTCTTTTGCTACAAGGGTTGAGCTAATCCTAAGTCCTAAGTTCCAAAGTGCTTCACCCAGAAGGGCAAGGCTGCTCAAATAGTAGCTCTTATTTGGTCACCCTTCTGTTTTTCGTGTCCCCCCACCTTGGGCCCTCACAGATGGTGGATCCCTCATTGGTAAAATTCACCGGGACTTCGGTGAGTTTAGCTTTAAACATTGGTATCCTTGTCTGAGGTTGGGGCCATATGCACTTCTAAAACTTCAACATGGGCTTTAGATGTTTCCATGTCAATTGGACCATTGTTGGCCATCATACCTTTGCCCTATGCTTTTGGTGCCTACTCATGTGCTTTAGCTTCTTTACTTTGTCTTTAAGTGCCTTCACTTCCCTCTTTGCTTCGTCCATTTGACACAGTGCTTGAGTGCATTCTCTAATTGCCAATGTCACCTCTAGTTTCCACTTACCTTGTTCATTTTGTAGGGATGCATAGGTTTCCCTTATCCTTTTGTTCTATTCCATTATTACGAGTGCCTTGAACTCTGCCACTCCAAGAGGTGTATGGTTCTCCTTTGTGACATAATATATAAAGCACTTTTTGGACTATGAGACTCTGGTCATAGCAATATGTTTAAACATCTTCTTCGATCAAAGCCATAATATCAATTCTTGGTAGGGCTACCAATCTAGGGTATGGCTTGCATTGGTTGACTTGAAAAAATCATGATGGGCCACTTGCTTTTCATTCATCCTCAAGGATGGGGCCTTTTCATGTGACCTTTTAGCTAGATGACGCGGCTGTTGAAGTTGTGGTGGAGGTTGAGGCTAAGCATAATGGCAATCCATCTCCTTCTAGGCCTTCCAAGGTGACGTTCCCATTGTCAAAGTCCTTCTTGGCTTGGTATGGTTTGAGCCATACTCGATGGACGTCTTGCTTCATTGCTTTTGGTGTGGCATTGTATAGCAACATGAGCATGCCTTCCTAAATGGTCTTTCTAAATGTTGTAGTCATGCGAAGCCTTTCCCTCCACTAGATTATTGCTTTGTAACTAGGTTGTCCTTAGTCACAATTCGTCAATCTTGGACAATTCATGTAATCCCTCTATTGCTATGAATTCATCAATGTATTCTTGGAAGGTTTCCACCATGGCCAAGGCATCCTCAAACCAAAGGGCATCACGTTGCTCAAATCTGCTTCCATTTGGTGATGAAGGTTGTCTTTTCTTGGTTTTCTTTGGCAAGTGTGATGTAGTTGTATCCACCCAACCCATCCATGGATAAATACATCTCATGCCCTACTACTTTGTCTAAGATCTATCTGCAAATTGCCATGGGAATGGGTCTTTGATCACGTATTCATTGAGCTTTTTTAATTGACATAAACTCTCAACTTGGCATTTTTATTTGCACAATTATGATTGGGAACAACCAATCACCTCTAGCTTCCTAGTAGATAAATCTTGCCCTTAGTAGTTGACCTATGTCAGCCTTTACCAACTTGGCATAGTTGGGGTTCATTCAGTACCTCTACTACTAAATTGACTTTGTAGCGAGAATTCAGTGTTGAATCAAATTTAGAGGTACCCCTTACATGTCTGTGTATTCCTTATTCAAATACATCTTTGTATTCTAAAAAGAGTTATTGGGTTCCATCGAGGAATCCACTAGCAAGTTCCTCATTATCTAGATTGGTGATGGTTATTCTCATATAGCCACATTGATTTCCTTGATTTTCTAATTCAACCACCACCAGTTGCGCTTATTTGCTTGATCTACTAGGCTGGTCCTTCTTGGATTGCTCTTTGTCCCTCTTTATTCTTGGTGAAGCCCTTGAAGAAGGCCATATTTGGCTCTTTGTCTTTCGTGAGCATCTCCATTGCTACCCTTGTTGCATCAATAGTTGCTATTGGCATAATGAGGATAGCTTATCTTCAATGTCTGAGGCATATGCCCCTTCCAATAGATGTGTGGCATTGTACAATCTATTGCTTGCTCTACTATAACCGCCATGCTTATTCTTGGAGGAGGATATGTGACTTTGTATATGCTGTAGCTTGTTACTACCACCACCATGCTTGTTTTTATTGCATGATATGTGGTATTGTTGCATGGTGTTGTGTAGTGTACAACTTGCTATAGCATGTTAATTCTTGAAGGAGGATACACCATATTTTAGTCCACTATTAGCAATAGTAGGTTCAACCAAAATCATTAGCAATCAATATTGCTGCTTTGACTCTAATCTGTGCATCATGCTCACACTCCATAGTATATGCCTATTCTAGCTCATGGAGTGCAACACTTTGGACACATGGTACCCAAAAATAGCCACCACCTTTAGACCTAAAATCTATATAACATGATGCATGGGCTTATGCACATTGGGGTAAAACACAAGACACAAAGTAAGAAGCTAACAT